>NW_023995423.1:0-116011 GCF_015586225.1 Lucilia sericata | reverse complement strand
GCACTTGTATATATAATTTGTTGCAACCCGTGCAGTCGTTTGTTGGTGTTGTTCGGGATTTTTTGTATTAATTTCTATAATTTTGCACAAAAAAGATGTTGTATCCTGTTTTCAAATAATTTCTATTAAATGGCTGATGACACATAATGCGTTTTTCATGTTATTAGAGAATATTTACGCTTTTTAGAGGAAATGGAAAATTGCAGTCGCGAATATGGGTGTTTCAATAAAAAATAATCTTAAATGATTTGATATGGAATATTGTTCTAAAACTATTATGAATTTATTTATAATTAAGTAATTATGGTTTATTATAAACTTTTCCCCTTTTGCTGTCAATTCCGCTCCAAAAGAACTGCTCATCTTTGGGGGCCAAGAATGAATTATGCCCATTTTGGATACCCTGTTCTTAATAAAAGCCTATCTTAGAGACAGCGTTCTTCATAGATTGAAAAAGTAGTAGTCGGATAGGGCAAGTTCTGGATTAAGAGGACAGCAAGGCAGAACTTCCCAACCATTTCTTTTTGAATAGTTTAATAGTGACCAAGCGTTGTCATGTTGGGAAATTACAGGCAATTTTCAGTCAACGCTTGTTTCAAACGAACCAGTTGTATTCGTTATAGGTTACTGCGAATCTATGGCATCTGTTGAGAATCCCACAATTTTAGGTTATGAACCCAATATATGGAAATTCCCATAACTTAATTTATAAGTATTTATGCTATCGAAAATAATATAAACTTATGCTTAGAAAATTATGTTTTTTTTTTGTATAACTACGATATATACTAATATAATACATAACATAAAAATCGGCGAAAAATATTTAGTAAATAAGCCTAAATAAGTCCACTACAAAAAAATCTAATACAACAACTTCAACAAAATATTTTACGCAATTTTAGGCTTCTATTGGCCGGTACTTTAGAAAAAATCAACACACATTAATAAAAACGCGAGTGAAAAAAGCACATATATACATACACAAGGAAAAAGAAAAACGCATACTAATGCATTATAGGCATAAAACTCGAATATATGTTTATGTAAAAAAACAACTACGTAATGCCATACAGTATATAAACATATGTACATAACTATGTATGTTAACGCTAAATAGAGAAGTGCATTATGTTTTGGCTAAAAACTCTTACACCCCTGTCACTCAAAAATGCCCTTTCAAACCTTCAATTCTATAAACTGAATATAATGATGAACAAACTAGTATTTTTGTTATGTAGAGATATGTATGTATATGATTTAGGGACATACACATACAAACATAAACTATATGTATTTGCATATACATATAGTATATATGTATATAGAAACATATTCGCGATTTTTTTTTTGTATTTCAAATTCCGCGTTTATATATTTCAACTCTCCTGGTATTAGTGTTCAATATTATATGTTTTATAATAAAAAAATTTATATTTTTAATAATTTCTCCTTTTTTTATTTATATGTATTTTTTTCCCAAATGATAAATGAATGGATGAATGAACGTTTCGCTGGCTGGCTGGTGATGATGTTGGTGACCATGTATTATTGTATACTATAATATTTCTATGTATGTGTTTTTGTTATTTTGTCTATATGTGGTGGCGTTTTTTTTTTTTCAATAAATGTATTGACTCCAATACCTTCACCTTTGTTTAGAAAATATTTTTTGAAGGATAACTAATAATTTTAACACACACATACACATACATACATATGTATGTTTATATTCCCAGAAATACAGTTTTTTGTTACAATTGTAAAGTAAATGAGAAATTTATAAATTAATAATAATTTGTCAGTATTTTTAGTTTAGTAAAAAAATTAAGAACTTTAGGAAATGATATTTTTGGTTCAAATTGTTTTAATATCGAACACTAAAAGCTAGGAGTTCAGTGCTTAAGTGTATGGTAGACGTAAAGCGGTCCACTACTGCTCCTGAGTAGACCAAGTTTAACACTTTGCTAAAGAGGTCGTGCTGCCTGATTATGACAATTGTAGAGGCAATTAAATTGGGTTGCAGTGGTGATCCGTAAACATAAAGTTATGCCGCTGTTGGGCCTGTTGTGAGCTCCTTCTGATCTATGAAAGGAATTACCGTTCAATGTTCAAAAACTCAGTTCTCTGGATGTCGTTTGTAAAGGGATGTACTATGTATGTGTAATAACATCGGTTCTAAGATTTTCGGATTCCAGGACAGTGAAAGTGTTCCAGCATTTCACTGTCCACTTTGAATGCTATTCATTCGTGTTTCATTACATTACAATCTCGGACTTATTCATACTGAGGATACTTCTCCAACCCACCTTTCCCTTATTCCAAATAAGGCCGTATGGGACGACGGTTGAGCTTTCTGCAGGAGAAGCTATCAACTACTGAAAACTCCCCCCTTCTCCCCTGGTGGGTGTTGTATCATTGTGGAACTTTCCATACCTCTATGGTATTGCAATGCCCGGGTACAGTGCTACCTGTACCAGTACAGGGCATTCGGCATCATAAGCTAGGGTTGTTCCTATCTGGTGCCATGGGAAACAGCCACCTACAAGATTTGTCTTGTGCTCATACCTCTATGGTAAGTCTTGCAATCCCCGGATAGAGTGCTACGAGTAGCAGTACGGGGCATTCAGGATGATAAACTTTGGTTGTTCCTATCTGGTCCCACAGTAAACAGCCACCCACAAGATTTTTCCTGTGCTGGTTATCTAGAAGGTCTCTAAGGGGGATCATGTAATGACTAAAACCATAATTGATTGGTTAATGCCCTGATGTGTACAGTGGCCTGCACTTAATGGTGATAAGTCTATCAGTGATGTTGCCATCTTAACAGATGCCATTTCGGAGATGTTGTTGAGCAACTGCAGGATGTACGGTAATAGAATGTTAATCATTAAGGATTCAAGTTTATTTCGTGACAATATCCCGATCTCTGCTTAAAGTTTTGTCCGCATCAACAGAAACCAGCTCAGTAGTGCGGTTGCGTCTGTGTTGTCATTATTGATGATTTCCAATTACTCTCAAGGAATGCATCAAAGTTCCTCTGAATATTTGTCAGTCTTTTCGGAACGGAACCGCTTTAGAACTTCATCTTCATAATTCGTCTTAGTCATGGGTACCTGAGTATTCTCAGTAAATTGCAAGTGGTTAAGAGAGTCCACCCTAGTGTAAAGAAATCCGGCCAGATAAAGCCCCCCAAAAAACATTCATTAAACGAATCTCCTCAGACATATCTCTGTTAATTAGGTAATAGTACCTAGAGACGCATTTGGTAGCAATATTCTCTCTTCGTTATTTAATAACTTGAATAGGACGTGGTAATAAATAGGTAACTCTGGTGAGTCGTGAAACCTGTGACACTGGATTGCAATAGCTGCAGGTTACAAGAAGTTTGACACAATTGCATGTTTCGTGATGTCCAGAACAATTTATATTTTTCAACAAATAGATGCAAGACCAGATCATCCTTGACTACATGAAAAACGTCCGACTACTTTCGTTCCATCTGTTTTGCTTAGTTAGTGATTAGCCAGTAAATTTTAACAAATCTGACGATGGTTGATATTCTCAAAATAGAATCGTCCATCAAATTTCGAACCTTTAATCTCATAGACCCATTGTGGATAAAGTGGGTATAAGTAAAAAGAGCAGAATTAATGCGGTTTAACTGCGATCATCGAAAAGGGAATCGCTATTGGAGTTGTAACATGATCAAATTACTGATGTTTGTCAACATTCTTAACAAAAGATAATTTCTTTTACTTTTTGAGGTCTCGTTATTGAGGTCAATTACTTTTCAAGATACTAAACTAAATACTTCCAACATAAAGCACTTTCAATAATTTTTTCGGAAGTATTCTGAAATATATTTTCACGTGGTTTTCCAAATGCTTAAAACATTTTAATCCACATTCAAAAATTAACTGCCGCATCTGAAAACGATTATTAAGTTAAACCTGCTTTTATATGGGAAAAGTGCGTTGTAAACCATCGTTTTTGGATACAGCAATTTAAATCAAAACTTATTACTATAGAAACATTAACAAATTTGACTGGTACTGAAATTAAAATTTATTACCAACAAAATGTTTTCTCTCATCTTCCATTAAGGCCACTTAGCAATTTGCCAACGTAGATGCACAACAATGACCAACCAATACTATGCTTTGTAAAATGATGTGGTCCTTCAGTGCACAAACTTGATTCCAGAATGTATGTGAGGGGAGTATGTGTAGAATATCTAACACATATACACAATACACTCACACTATCACACAAGCATATTAGAAAACATGGTAAATTGCGTAGATATCAGTTTTTTTTTTTATTTTTACATTGCAAAATGCATTCGTAAAACCGAACCCTACAAAATCAACCAAATAGACATGAAAAACTAAACTAAAATGATTGGAAAGTGGAGGGAGGTATGTAGAAAAAAAAATATAAAACAAATTTAGATACATTTAACACTAAACACCATCCAATGCCATAGATATGAATGTATGAGGCCTTTTTGTATTCAGTAACAAAAATTGATGAGTTGGAGAATTCTGCCATTCGGTCTGTTTGGATTTTTTGTTTGTTTGTTTTACACAAGTTGCAGGCTGCAACAGCAGATCCCTTGTATTTAGATTTAGGTAATTGCAATCTGTACATTTGTGTGCGTGTATGTATGTAGTTATGTATTGATGCAAGTCTAGTTGTTGGTTGCTCTTGTTGTTGCATAGGCTTATATAGTAAATATATATAAAATTCCCTCTCCCATCTTTTAGCTATTTTTTTGTTGCAAGTATGGTCAGCATTTAGATGTATGTAGTACATACATACATATATATACTTATTTTTTATTTTTCTCTATAAATTTAACGTGTGAGTCCTGACACCATCATAGTCTTCTATAGTCTATTCTACAGCCAGTATTTGGGGTTTTGGGGCGATTATATGTTGCAAACTACCGCTAGTACTATGATTACTACATATACATACATACATACATACTGCAATTAAGTTTGAAGTTAGAAAGAGAAAGGTTTTTTTGTTGTTGTTTTGTTTTGGGGAATGAATTTGAAGTTGCAAGTGCATGATTTTTGCTGTTATTTTCTATCAAAGCCCACTCTAGTACTGTAGTTTTTTATATTTGTATTAAAGTTTATATGTTTCTATTAATTTGTTTAAATTGTAATCTTTGATGTTAAGGAAAAAACTTGATTTGTTTGATTAATAACAAAGTTTTTTTTATGGTTTTTGTTTTCTATGTGTAGAATTGTTTAAATAAAAGTTATTTTCAAAGGTTATTTGGACAACATTTCCTTTGAAAATTTGTAAGTGTTAAATATTCTTTTAATTAAAGTTTTGATATGTAGACACTGTTTAATTCATTAAAGCAAATATATTGAAGTTGCAGAAATATTTTATAAATTATACATAATCTAATTAGAGAGATAACAATCTACCACTTGCCAGATTATTTCTTTTTATACCCACCATTCAAAAAGATGGGGGGTATATGTTTTTGTCATTCCGTTGGAACACATCGAAATATTCATCTAAGACCCATAAAAGTATATATATTCTGGAACCTCATTAAATTCTAAGGACGATCTAGCCATGTCCGTCCGTCTGTCCGTCTGTCCGTCTGTCTGTCCGTCTGTTGAAACACGATAGAGTCCAACGGAAGCAGCTAGCGAGCTGAAATTTTGCACAAATATTTTATATTGATGCAGTTTGTTTGGTATTGAAAATGGGCAATATCGGTCCACGATTTCGCCTAGCCCCCCATATTAAGGTCCCCCTCAGAAAATGACCATTAACGCTCATAACTGACTAAAAGAAGCAGCTATAGCGATGAAATTCGTCATAAACATATTTTTTAGGAATCTTAGTATCATTGTAAAATTTATAAGGATCGTTCCATAATTGACCCTATCCCCATATAAGGTCCCCCTCAGAAAATGACAATAACGCTCATAACTGACTAAAAAAAGCAGCTATCGCAATGAAATTCGACATAAACATATTTTATAGGAATCTTAATATCATTGTAAAATTTTATAAGGATCGGTCCATAATTGACCCTATCCCCCATATAAGGTCCCCCTCAGAAAATGACATTAACGCTCATAACTGACTAAAAGAAGCAGCTATAGCGATGAAATTCGTCATAAACATATTTTTTAGGAATCTTAGTATCATTGTAAAATTTTATAAGGATCGGTCCATAATTGACCCTATCCATATAAGGTCCCCCTCAGAAAATGACATTAACGCTCATAACTGACTAAAAAAGCAGCTATAGCAATGAAATTCGACATAACATATTTTATAGGAATCTTAATATCATTGTAAAATTTTATAAGGATCGGTCCATAATTGACCCTATCCCCCATATAAGGTCCCCCTCAGAAAATGACATTTAACGCTCATAACTGACTAAAAAAGCAGCCATAGCGATGAAATTCGACATATACATATTTTTTAGGAACCCTAATATCATTGTAAAATTTTATAAGGAATCGGTCTATAATTGACCCTATCCCCCATATAGGTCCTCCTCAGAAAATGACATTAACGCTCATAACTGATTAAAACAAGCAGCTATAGCGATGAAATTCGACTTAAACATATTTTATAGGAATCTTAATATCATTGTAAAATTTTATAAGGATCGGTCCATAATTGACCCTATCCCCCATATAAGGTCCCCCTCAGAAAATGACATTAACGCTCATAACTGACTAAAAGAAGCAGCTATAGCGATGAAATTCGTCATAAACATATTTTTAAGAATCTTAGTATCATTGTAAAATTTATAAGGATCGGTCCATAATTGACCTATCCCCCATATTAAGGTCCCCCTCAGAAAATGACATTAACGCTCATAACTGACTAAAAAAAGCAGCCTATAGCAATGAAATTCGACATAAACTATTTTTTAGGAATCTTAATATCATTGGTAAAATTTTATAAGGATCGGTCCATAATTGACCCTATTCCCCATATAAGGTACCCCTCAGAAAACGACATTAACGCTCATAACTGACTAAAAAAAGCAGCTATAGCGATGAAATTCCGACTTAAACATATTTTTTAGGAATCTTAATATCATTGTAAAATTTTATAAGGATCGGTCCATAATTGACCCTCCCCCCCATATAAGTTCCCCTTCAGAAAATGACTTTAACGCTCATAACTGTCCCAAAAGAAGCATCTATACCGATGAAATTCGAGATGAACATATTTTATAGGAACCTAAATCGCTTTGTAAAATTGTATATGGATCGGTTCATAATTGACCCTACTCCCCATATAAGGTCCCCTTCAGAAAAATACTTTAACGCTCAGAATGGTCTAAAAGAAGCATCTAAAGCGATGAAATTCGACATGAACTTATTCTATAGAAACCTTAATTGCTTTCTAAAATTTTATAACGATCGGTCCATAATTAATCCTACCCCCCATATAAGGTCCCCTTCAGAAAATGGCTTTAACGCTCATTACTAGCCTAAACTAAAATCGTTCTAGAAAATTTGACGAGGATCGGTCCATAATTGACCAAACGTCCCCCCTAAATAAGGTCCTTCTCAGAAAATAACTGTAACGCTTTTTGCTACCTTAAAAATACAAGGACAGCGACAAAATTCGACAAAAATTTCCCTATACATAGATGTAATAAATGAGAAAATTGTTTTGATAATAACAAAAGCATCGATTCTTAAATATCAAAGTTTATTTATAAGGAAGCATTCCTTTTTGGCAATGATTTGATGGTGGGTATACAAGATTCGGCACAGCCGAATAATATACACTCTTACTTGTTAATTTTAAGATATAAATTTAAGAATATTAAGGAATATTAACGTTATCCTATGATGTTAATTATTTTTATTATTTGGCATAAAAAAAGAAGAACAAACTTGTTATGCGAAATACAATAACGATAATCCAACGATCACCATTATTTATAGAAGGTCCTGCATACCCAAAAAATTAAACAGAAAGAAGTTAATAAACAAGATTATGACTACTTATGGATGATAAATGTGAACTTGCAGTGAGCAAATACAAAATTGTAAAAGCACGCCAACACTCTAATTGATTACTGAATCTTTATGATTACAATAAAGAAAAAAACCTTTTAAATCATATATTTTACGATTCTGAAGGATATAGCTACACTAAAACTACAAAATAATTCTGTTGAACGTGACTCCGATTTCAAGCAAGGGCTCTTACTTAGCAACACCTTCAAAAGAATAGAGAAGTTTTTAGAAGTGGACTAAACTGAACTGAACTAGAACTGAACTAGAACTGAACTAGAACTGAACTAGAACTGAACTAGAACTGAACTAGAACTGAACTAGAACTGAACTAGAACTGAACTAGAACTGAACTAGAACTGAACTAGAACTGAACTAGAACTGAACTAGAACTGAACTAGAACTGAACTAGAACTGAAAAAGAACTGAACTGAACTAGAACTGAACTAGAACTGAACTAGAACTGAACTAGAACTGAACTAGAACTGAACTAGAATGAACTAGAACTGAACTAGAACTGAACAACTGAACTAGAACTGAACTAGAACTGAACTAGAACTGAACTAGAACTGAACTAGAACTGAACTAGAACTGAACTAGAACTGAACTAGAACTGAACTAGAACTGAACTAGAACTGAACTAGAACTGAACTAGAACTGAACTAGAACTGAACTAGAACTGAACTAGAACTGAACTAGAACTGAACTAGAACTGAACTAGAACTGAACTAGAACTGAACTAGAACTGAACTAGAACTGAACTAGAACTGAACTAGAACTGAACTAGAACTGAACTAGAACTGAACTAGAACTGAACTAGAACTGAACTAGAACTGAACTAGAACTGAACTAGAACTGAACTAGAACTGAACTAGAACTGAACTAGAACTGAACTAGAACTGAACTAGAACTGAACTAGAACTGAACTAGAACTGAACTAGAACTGAACTAGAACTAGAACTGAAACTAGAACTGAACTAGAACTGAACTAGAACTGAACTAGAACTGAACTAGAACTGACTAGAACTGAACTAGAACTGAACTAGAACTGAACTAGAACTGAACTAGAACTGAACTAGAACTGAACTAGAACTGAACTAGAACTGAAAAAAACTAGAACTGAACTAGAACTGAACTAGAACTGAACTAGAACTGAACTAGAACTGAACTAGAACTGAACTAGAACTGAACTAGAACTGAACTAGAACTGAACTAGAACTGAACTAGAACTGAACTACAACTGAACTACAACTGAACTACAACTGAACTACAACTGAACTAACTGAACTAGAACTGAACTGAACTAGAACTGAACTAGAACTGAACTAGAACTGAACTAGAACTGAACTAGAACTGAACTAGAACTGAACTAGATGAACTAGAACTGAACTAGAACTGAACTAGAACTGAACTAGAACTGAACTAGAACTGAACTAGAACTGAACTAGAACTGAACTAGAACTGAACTAGAACTGAACTAGAACTGAACTAGAACTGAACTAGAACTGAACTAGAACTGAACTAGAACTGAACTAGAACTGAACTAGAACTGAACTAGAACTGAACTAGAACTGAACTAGAACTGAACTAGAACTGAACTAGAACTGAACTAGAACTGAACTAGAACTGAACTAGAACTGAACTAGAACTGAACTAGAACTGAACTAGAACTGAACTAGAACTGAACTAGAACTGAACTAGAACTGAACTAGAACTGAACTAGAACTGAACTAGAACTGAACTAGAACTGAACTAGAACTGAACTAGAACTGAACTAGAACTGAACTAAATGAACTAGAACTGAACTAGAACTGAACTAGAACTGAACTAGAACTGAACTAGAACTGAACTAGAACTGAACTAGAACTGAACTAGAACTGAACTAGAACTGAACTAGAACTGAACTAGAACTGAACTAGAACTGAACTAGAACTGAACTAGAACTGAACTAGAACTGAACTAGAACTGAACTAGAACTGAACTAGAACTGAACTAGAACTGAACTAGAACTGAACTAGAACTGAACTAGAACTGAACTAGAACTGAACTAGAACTGAACTAGAACTGAACTAGAACTGAACTAGAACTGAACTAGAACTGAACTAGAACTGAACTAGAACTGAACTAGAACTGAACTAGAACTGAACTAGAACTGAACTAGAACTGAACTAGAACTGAACTAGAACTGAACTAGAACTGAACTAGAACTGAACTAGAACTGAACTAGAACTGAACTAGAACTGAACTAGAACTGAACTAGAACTGAACTAGAACTGAACTAGAACTGAACTAGAAAGAACTGAACTAGAACTGAACTAGAACTGAACTAGAACTGAACTAGAACTGAACTAGAACTGAACTAGAACTGAACTAGAACTGAACTAGAACTGAACTAGAACTGAACTAGAACTGAACTAGAACTGAACTAGAACTGAACTAGAACTGAACTAGAACTGAACTAGAACTGAACTAGAACTGAACTAGAACTGAACTAGAACTGAACTAGAACTGAACTAGAAGTGAACTAGAACTGAACTAGAACTGAACTAGAACTGAACTAGAACTGAACTAGAACTGAACTAAACTGAACTAGAACTGAACTAGAACTGAACTAGAACTGAACTAGAACTGAACTAGAACTGAACTAGAACTGAACTAGAACTGAACTAGAACTGAACTAGAACTGAACTAGAACTGAACTAGAACTGAACTAGAACTGAACTAGAACTGAACTAGAACTGAACTAGAACTGAACTAGAACTGAACTAGAACTGAACTTGAACTGAAATAGAACTTATTATATTGTGATATTTACATTATTATTTAATATATCGAATTTGTTGTGTTTGCATCTTAAAAAAACAATTACTAAAACCTCCAACCAATGTATTATCATAGACTGAATTGGAGCAGAAACCTAACCCTCTGTAATACTTATGTAAGCATTTGCTACAAGTGCCACAAAACACTAAATCATTTAGATATTAGTAAACATAAAGAAAATTTTACGATAAGGTATTTGAAAGATAAAATCCCATTTTGACAATAAAAACAGCGATATATCACCTCATGTGCACATATTGCGAAAAAAAAATAACGTGCTAAATAATGAAAAACAACTATAAGTGCGCGCAAAACTAAAAAATAAAGAAATATCACGAATGTAATCCTAAAAAAAATAGCCAATGCAGTGAAGTGCAAGACAATACTAAAACAGACTGCATAGGGAAACGAACATCACCATCAACAGCATCATCATCATCTGCAGCACCATCGCCACCACCATCAATGTGATAGTGATAAATGCAAATTGAACCAATGCAGTTGCACAATCAACGAATGCAACAAAAAACTGCGCTCAGAAAATTCCTATTACAAGAAATAAAACCTAAGGTAAGGAAGGGCTTTTTTTCGGGGAGTTGTAAAACAAACTAAATGCCAACTAGGGAGTGGGAAGAAAGGGAAGAAAGGAATGCATTCGTTTTGTATTTGTTTGCTGGAACTGAAACAAAACAAGAAGAAGAATAACACATGAATATGAAATGCATTGCAACAACAAGCAACACATATCCTGGCCCTATTGCCTTTTTCTCCCTAGACACACACTCTTACTTACAATTTTCTATTTGGGTCTCAAAACAACAGCAACAACATCAGGGAAAAACTGCAGTTTATTTCCGCGAAAAACAGAAAGTATTAAAAAAACTATACTACTTGCAGCAGTTTCGTGTGTACGAATGTGTGGATGTGTGTGTTTAAGTTTTTGTGTGGTTTATTTTTTATATAATTTTTGTTTTTGGGTAGGAAGCAGAAAGGACACTCTAGAACATACATACTCACTCACAGCAATCGTCTAAAGTTTGAGGCATGTGACGCATTGCGACGTATACAAAAGTACAGAACTGTTGTAGTTGGAAAACAAGCAAACAAATACAACATGTGCCACAAGGTAGATTTTAAGCTCAAACTACAAACTGAAAATGATAACACATACAACTAACTATAAAAAAAAAAGAAAAATAACAACAACAATGGCAAAAAAATGAAACGCGTGAATCTCAAATGGGAGATGGTCATATAATATTGTAAAACTAAAAAACTGCAATTGCAATATCCAACTAACAAAAAAGAAGAACCCTTCTGAAATCTTCCTTTTTTGCTGTTATTTTATCTTCGCCAAAGTGGGCCAACTAGGCAGAGTTGTGGCTGATGTCATTTCGGGATCAATATATTCTAAATCTTTGGGGTTTCAAATAAATACAATTAAGTATTTAATGAAGTATTGGGGTTTTTACTTTAATTAAATTAAACACAACTTATTAATTTATAATCCAAATCCGGTATATGTGAAGAATCAACTTTATCTTTCAAATGTTAGACTTGATTTTGAAGGCACAATGGGACTAAGAGAACAGAAAGTAAAAACCGTTATGTTTAAAAATATATTTTTGAAAATTTTTCTGAAAAAAATACAAAAATTATAAAGAAATAATTTTAAAAATATATTTTTTGAATTTGGTCCCTATTTTGGGAATCATCATAAAACTAAGCAAGGTCAATTTGGAGTGGATAACAATAACTCGATTTTGCTTTCCAAAAAGTAAATAATTAACTAGTTGTGTTCTATGTATAATTCACTCTACACGATTTGTTATAGTTGAGATGTCATCGCTTTGTACGAATTGTTATAGAAGCGATCTCATCAAACGAGTTCAGCAATAATTCCGGGCTAGATGGCAGCTGCGCGCGATCAAATAAAATGGCAAAACTATGACCGTATTGAATGGTAAGAAAGCTCTTACCGAATACTCTCTCAAAGGTAAGGTTTGCATCATATGGGTACCATGCCACTCGATATTGTTCAGCAATGAAATAGCAAATATACTAGCTTTATAGAAAAGGAAGTTCGATGTAGGAAATATGATGAACGCAAAACTATTCGGTGCAACGAGGGCTGAATCAAAAACATGAAATATAAATGAATTAGAAACTCTTGATATTGTGAGTACTCCATCTGATCTATCCAGCTCTAGTAGCAGGGATTATTAGCTACTGAATACGTTTTGACTTTTTCTATTCACTGTTACTTGTCTTGATTTTGTTGTTGTTTGCACTAAAAGCTGAGTTTTTGCCAATTCTTTTGCCAGACAAGAACTTCAGAAAGTTCTTTCTCTTCAACAGTCAATCGTAGCAGTAATTTTCCTGCTATTTACAAAGGCAAACATTTTACTAGTTTTTCAAGAGTACTACCACCGTCTGATACTGATAGGTTTAGTATTAATATGGTTACGAGGTATATGATATTATACCAGATATTCTGAATCTGAGTGCCATCACTTTCCGAACACTTTTTTGAAAAAGTGAAAAGCACAAATTACCTTACTCCAACGACATTCCATCTACGTTTCCGCGAAAGCTAAGAATCCAAGTATTTAGTGTTCTTGGAAAAACTCCAATACGGTGTAGTCAAACTGAGGTGATCTTAATAACACCGTCTGACACTCAAAATAAGCCACGAACCAGATGGCACAAGATTAAATTAAGCAAAGCTCACAATTTAGCGATAACACAGAGATGTCATATGATCCAAGAGCAAACCTCTGTGTATCTTATATGTCGTTGACAGTTATTGTACATAGTTCTGGCGGTCCATGTACAAACACAAGTACTCAAGTACTCAAGCTTGAGTCGGCAACAGCACCTAGAGACATAATCCTTAGACAGAAGCACGAATCCATCTAATAAGCCGAAGACTTGTTCGATACACTCATTGAGAAAAAAAATCTAACACATTCTCTGTATACGGTTGGGTAACTTCCGCATACCACTACATTCATCCCATATCATATACTCTGGACACTAACTCATTTCCAACGCTTAGTACCAAACTCCTCTGCTGGGTATCTGTTGTCTCGGCAGTAGTATCGAACTTATCCAGAATTATAGTCATTTAACCAACATTGTCTTCCCGCGAATTTGGATTTGAACCACAGCCATCGAAGGGACCTCTACAATAACCGGAACAAGACAAAGTCCGAATCTCCGCCCTGTAAGCTACCGGTTCCCTTGGTATCAGATTATGTGGCTCTCTGTCAAATCATTCCAAGGAAAAACATACTTATAATCCTCACAAATTTATAGGCCCCACAAACTAGAAGTATTGATAGCACCTCATATCCCCCGGGTTTCAATAACACTAAGATGAGGGAAGATTATCAAGGTAACATGCCCCGTGAGGGATATAGAGCGGCACAGTGCCACAAAACCGATTCGTCTTTCTCTTAAATAAGATCTGCTTTTTCTGTCGATATTTCCTTGACCGTGTCCTATGCCTTATGAGACATCACATTATTTGCGAATTTGTAGTTAATTTAATTTCCCAAATTCACTCGTGTCCTTAAACCCAAATCAATTTGATACAGTGTCGTCTGCTTTGGGAAAGGGAATATACGAAATTGAAAATCCATTACGATTTTATTACTTTCATGGTTAGAGCTTAAGAAATGCTAGGCTGCGTAGATGTTAATGATCGACAGCTCGTGATGAAGCTTTCGCGATCTTATCGTGCCGGCGTTAGGCAATTTGTTGGGAACTTTTACAACGTGGGCCTTTCAATTGACATTCACTTCGCCAAATTCTAGTAACCTCTTAGTTCTAGGCACTCGTCTCGATGTTGCTGTCATTCATAGTGGTAGTGACAAAAACAGCAAAACTTTTGCTAAGCCCGCATTTGGATTACAAACACGTACGACATGTTCGCATGTATGCATGCATACATGAACATACAATTCACATAGGACATAAATATACACAGACATACATATGCAAATATGCTATTTGAATATGAAGGCAAAAAAATAATGAAATATTTTTTCAGCGCGTAGTATGTTGCTATAGAAATTGCATTGAAATATGCTGCGTTATTTTTTAATTCTTTTTTTTTTTTTTGGTTTTGTATGTTTTTGATTTTGGTTTGTTAAATCCTCCATTTGTTTTGGGTTTGCATCCTATGCAACTTAATAATAGCGACAGCAGCAACTAGAATAAAAAACTTTTGCTCACATACACCCAAATACTTGCATCATATCCACAACCATTTGTAGATGTGTATGTGTAAAATGTAGTTTGTTTGTCGTTGTTGCCCCGTTGCATCTGTGGCAGCAATAGTTGGTTATTAAAAATGCGCGCTTGCGTTCCAAATAAAACTAAAAAAAGAACGAAACAAAAAATTTGAAATACATTGCAGAAAAAAATGTGCAAAAATGCTCCGCCTCCAAAATTGAACACGGTAAGTAAGATGCGTGCGGTGGTTTTATAGCCATAAAATCACCCAAATGTGTCTGTCTGTAGGTCTGTCTGTCAGTTGTTTAAAAAATGGAATGCATAAAAATCCATTGATGCACCAAACTAGCTATCAGCCTGCCGCGTGTTGTTGCAATACTTAGTACTGAGTGTGTGGTTGGTAGGAAGAGTACTTTGTATGCAAGTTTTGTACAATTGTTTTGGCCCAACTATTTCTCTATTACCAATGCAATTTGCAATAAAAATCGCCTCAAACTTTATGCATCAAAGCCTAAAGCTTTACGTAAGTATTTTATTTTTCGTTATTGCATTACTTATGTGTGTGAGATGAGAATACACACAAATAACTTTTGTCAATGTTGTTTTTGTAGTTGATGTTGTTACATCATTATCTATGATTGACCATCAGCATCCTTTAACATCTCCAACATCATCATCTACTTGAATTTCCTGCGTGTTTTTTTTAAATATATTAATGATATGAAAAAAATAAATTGTTTATGCATTAAATAAAAAAAAAGAAATAGTGAAAACAAAAAAAAAAACTGAAATCCTTTTATGAACTTTACATTGGAAGCAATGAAATGCGAGGGTAGTTAGTGAAACTATTTGATCAATCGGTACAACAAAATCTCTGACAAAATATCAAAAAATAACCATTACTATTTATTGGTTCGATGACCATATGTTTTGGCAGGGATCGCTATATACCTCCGTATGGCCACTTAGAGTATAATATAGCAATATGTTCAACATGCAAGACATCTTAACAATTGTTCTTGGATTCTCAAAAGTCCAAAAGCAGCGGACAAAGTACAATTTGCTTCGATTAATTTTTTACAAAAACTAACGGCTGTTCTTAAATGATCGATTCTCGAAATCAATACACAGACGGAAAAGGAAATACCAGGTGTGTACCAAATTGACACCAAAGAATTTATAATATTTCAATAACATCCGTTGTCAAAGTATATACATACGTACGACAACACTATGTAATATTGACAACGCAACGTTGTCAACATTGCAACAATTCGTTGTCGAATTCTAAATTTTATACACTTCCGTTGTCTAAATGTTAACAAACGTGGTAAGCTCAGTATTGGCAACGAATTTTTTATCAATAGTGAGCTTACCACGTTTGTTAATATTTAGACAACGAATGTGTATACAATTTAGATTTCGACAACGCATTGTTGCAATGTTGTCAACAATACATCGTGTTGTCGCACGTATGTATATACTTTGACAACGGATTTTATTGAAAAATTATAAACAGTTTGGTGTCAATTTGGTACCAGGCGTGTATATTTCTTTTTCCCTCTCTGTAGTTGGTCGTCTTCAGTTAATGCATAAATACGTTAGTAGGAATTTAAAGTTTAATACTTACAACGCTCTCTTACAAATCTTACATAAGTACTTACAAATAAGGAGTTAAAAAATTGTTTTGTTTTAAAAGCAAAAAAAATCGCTCCCACAGAATACGAACCTGGGCTTCTTGTTCATTAGTCTACTGTCTGACCCACAACACCACTACTTAGTTATTTAATGGGCCAAAGAAAGGTTTATACACAGAAAAACAATATTCTCTCTGTGTATGTAAAAAAAAGTTGATAGAGTGCGATCCAATAAAATGTGTAAATAAAACGGCAATATCCAAAATAAAGTATCTGACTATATGTAAGACATTACAAGTGTACTTAAAAGCAGGCATGGGGGGTAATGACTACATTTTCAATTACAATTACATTTGAAGTAATTGTAATTGAAGATTCACCAATTACGATTACGATTACTTGTAATTGTCAACATAATTGAAGTTTCGCCAATTACATTTACTTGTAACTGTAATTGAAGTTTTGCCAATTACAATTACTTTTAATTGTAATTGATGAAATTCCAGTTACAATTACTTGTAATTGTAAATTTTGTAACATGTAATTTTGTAATTAGTAATACCTAAATAACAATTACAAGTAATTTTAATTGGAAACTTCAATTGGAATTACAAGTAATTGTAATTGGCAAAACTTCAATTACAATTACAAGTAATTGTAATTGGTTATTGGTCGATTACACATTACAGGTAATTGTAATTGGAAAAACTTCAATTACAATTACAAATAATTGTAATTTGTTATTTATCAATTACACATTACAAGTAATTGTAATTGACCATGCAGTGAATTACTTTGTGTAATCATTACCCCCCGTGCCTGCTTAAAAGTAATACAGACGGTACGTAGTAGTCATTGAAAAGTAAGTGGTTATATAAGTACGAGTCATTACCGCGTTTTTGCTAGGTACATACATGTATATTCTTGGACTTTATTAGATTCAAATATGTTGTCATATCTCTCCGTCTTGTAAAATCTAGAGAACTAAATACTTCTACAAATATTCCTTCTTGATGTGTTATTCACATAAGGACATAAGCTGCCCTTAAGAATTTGATTTAAAAGTGTATGAAGTTGGCGCAAATAAGTCTCTATAGTGGGGTAACGAAAATCGACTTTGTTCTGAGTCGATTAAGCACGTCAGTCCGTCCCCCTGTACATCGTTCATTCACGTAAAAAGATAATTCGATTACTTTTAGCCCAATGACGAACTCTATTGATTCGAAATTATTAATCAGATATGATAATTTTAATCACCCAGGTGTTATCGTTTCAATATCGCTATAATATCGTTTGGTTTATTGGGTGTCTATATGTATATATATGAACATACATACATTTATTTATGTCTAAAGTATAATTTATTTCTGTCATTTATTAATTTACATATTCAATTCCGTTTGTGAATATTAGTATTTTCTGCATTAATATTGCAAATGAAAAACATCGACCATTATGTTTTTTTTTAAGTTTATACTTTGTGGAGTTTGTTTATGGTTTTGTAAATGAAAAAAGAGTAAACTAGAATGTTAATTTTGAAATGATTTTACAATACTAATACTTTTAAAGAAATAAAGTCAAAACGTTTTTATATATAGAGCTCAATCATAAACCACTTTTTATCATCATTCATAGATCCCATATAAAGCTGTCATTACCCTTATAAAGCATTCATCAAAACGAACTAAAATAAACATCTTAAGTATTGTTTTTATTAATTGTCATTTTGGTTAATCGCTCTTAGAATTAAGTTATTCTTGACATGTTTTAAATACCTCAAACAAGAATTATATTAAATTTTTTTACTTTTTTAAAACTGTAAAAAATTTAAATCAAACAACTTCTCTCCTGGCACCAATATGACGACTACTACCTTTTCGAACTCTATAATATTAAAGTCTCCTTCAGTACAAGACATAAAACATGTCTGGATTTCAAAACCAATTATTACCGGTACATCTTCAGTTTTTAATTCCCCTGTAATGTGCAACACAATAATTTGCAATAAAAGAAAGAAAAAGAAACGTACAAATCAATGAAAATCCATTAAATTGCATAATTGCAATAAGAGGGTGTACTTTGGGAAACAAATGAATTAAAAAAAAAAAAAAAAACAATGTAAACCTGAAAAGAAGTAAATCGACAAAAGTCCAAAAAAATAACTAACAAAACATTCTAAACAAACCTTGGTAACAAACGAAAAAATGCAATTTAAACAAGTTTTCGAGAAAAAAATAAAGATATAACAAAAAAGGAGTTTAAACAAATGTGCATTTGTATAAAGAGAAAATATATATGTATGTATAAAGATGGCACCTTTTTAAAGTACATATAAGAAAAGTATTACTAAATATGCCTATTAAATTTTTTTTTTTAATTCTTATAAAAAGTTTGTCAAATTCCATTTTTTCGTCAGACTTTTAAAAATATTTGTGGGAAAATTTTAGATTTTATGAAAAAGTTTTTCTTTTTGGAATCTCCTTAATAATCACACATGCCAAAAATGCATTATTACCTTTCCCGAAAAATAACACAAAAACAAATCATAAAATTACACCCAAGAGCTTAATAAGAATCTAAAATTCGCAAGCGATATAAAAAATACACACACATTCAAATGCAATAACATCGGTAGCAACAACTAAGAAAGTTCAATAGAACATATCCGACTGCTTAAGATGGGCTACGGACATCTTAACTTCGATGTATTTAAGTACTTAATTTAGACAAGAAACAACCTCTAAACTAACTAACTAACTAACTAACTAACTAACTAACTAACTAACTAACTAACTAACTAACTACTAACTAACTAACTAACTAACTAACTAACTAACTAACTAACTAACTAACTAACTAACTAACTAACTAACTAACTAACTAACTAACTAACTAACTAACTACTAACTAACTAACTAACTAACTAACTAACTAACTAACTAACTAACTAACTAACTAACTAACTAACTAACTAACTACTAACTAACTAACTAACTAACTAACTAACTAACTAACTAACTAACTAACTAACTAACTAACTAACTACTAACTAACTAACTAACTAACTAACTAACTAACTAACTAACTAACTAACTAACTAACTAACTAACTAACTAACTAACTAACTAACTAACTAACTAACTAACTACTAACTAACTAACTAACTAACTAACTAACTAACTAACTAACTAACTAACTAACTAACTAACTAACTAACTAACTAACTAACTAACTAACTAACTAACTACTAACTAACTAACTAACTAACTACTAACTAACTAACTAACTAACTAACTAACTAACTAACTAACTAACTAACTAACTAACTAACTAACTAACTAACTAACTAACTAACTAACTAACTAACTAACTACTAACTAACTAACTAACTAACTAACTAACTAACTAACTAACTAACTAACTAACTAACTAACTAACTAACTACTAACTAACTAACTAACTAACTAACTAACTAACTAACTAACTAACTAACTAACTACTAACTAACTAACTAACTAACTAACTAACTAACTAACTAACTAACTAACTAACTAACTAACTAACTAACTAACTAACTAACTAACTAACTAACTAACTAACTAACTAACTAACTAACTAACTAACTAACTAACTACTAACTAACTAACTAACTAACTAACTAACTAACTAACTAACTAACTAACTAACTAACTAACTAACTAACTAACTACTAACTAACTAACTAACTAACTAACTAACTAACTAACTAACTAACTAACTAACTAACTAACTAACTAACTAACTAACTAACTAACTAACTAACTAACTAACTAACTAACTAACTAACTAACTAACTAACTAACTAACTAACTAACTAACTAACTAACTAACTAACTAACTAACTAACTAACTACTAAACTAACTAACTAACTAACTAACTAACTAACTAACTAACTAACTAACTAACTAACTAACTAACTAACTAACTAACTAACTAACTAACTAACTAACTAACTAACTAACTAACTAACTAACTACTAACTAACTAACTAACTAACTAACTAACTAACTAACTAACTAACTAACTAACTAACTAACTAACTAACTACTAACTAACTAACTAACTAACTAACTAACTAACTAACTAACTAACTAACTAACTAACTAACTAACTAACTAACTAACTAACTAACTAACTAACTAACTAACTAACTAACTAACTAACTAACTAACTAACTAACTAACTAACTAACTAACTAACTAACTAACTAACTAACTAACTAACTAACTAACTAACTAACTAACTAACTAACTAACTAACTAACTAACTAACTAACTAACTAACTAACTACTAACTAACTACTAACTAACTAACTAACTAACTAACTAACTAACTAACTAACTAACTAACTAACTAACTAACTAACTAACTAACTAACTAACTAACTAACTAACTAACTAACTAACTACTAACTAACTAACTAACTAACTAACTAACTAACTAACTAACTAACTACTAACTAACTAACTAACTAACTAACTAACTAACTAACTAACTAACTAACTAACTAACTAACTAACTAACTAACTAACTAACTAACTAACTAACTAACTAACTAACTAACTAACTAACTAACTAACTAACTAACTAACTAACTAACTAACTAACTAACTAACTAACTAACTAACTAACTAACTAACTAACTAACTAACTAACTAACTAACTAACTAACTAACTAACTAACTAACTAACTAACTAACTAACTAACTAACTAACTACTAACTAACTAACTAACTAACTAACTACTAACTAACTAACTAACTAACTAACTAACTAACTAACTAACTAACTAACTAACTAACTAACTAACTAACTAACTAACTAACTAACTAACTAACTAACTAACTACTAACTAACTAACTAACTAACTAACTAACTAACTAACTAACTAACTAACTAACTAACTAACTAACTAACTAACTAACTAACTAACTAACTAACTAACTACTAACTAACTAACTAACTAACTAACTAACTAACTAACTAACTAACTAACTAACTAACTAACTAACTACTAACTAACTAACTAACTAACTAACTAACTAACTACTAACTAACTAACTAACTAACTAACTAACTACTAACTAACTAACTAACTACTAACTAACTAACTAACTAACTAACTAACTAACTACTAACTAACTAACTAACTAACTAACTACTAACTAACTAACTAACTAACTAACTAACTAACTAACTAACTAACTAACTAACTAACTAACTACTAACTAACTAACTAACTAACTAACTAACTAACTAACTAACTAACTAACTACTAACTAACTAACTAACTAACTAACTAACTAACTAACTAACTAACTAACTACTACTAACTAACTAACTAACTAACTAACTAACTTACTAACTAGTCTTCTAGCATGCACACACATCAATCTTCTAGCATGCACACACATAATTCAGTGTCCTCTTAAGATGAGCACCAATATACATAATATCATCCTGGAAACCCCATCAAACATATAGGGCTACGCTTATCATGGAGAGGCCACGTCATTGTTGATGTCGAGCAGGAGGTCAGTGATGATGAAAATGGGGCAGTAAACTCCTGTGGGAAGACGGGAACCAGTATTTCACAAAAGGTTCGCCATCTCGTCGAGAGACATCCGACATTCGCGAACCATTTTGTCATACAAACCACAAATTTAATATTCTAAAAGGACTAAAAATGCATACTTAAGGGTGAGTGCAGGATCAATATATTTATCTGTAACAATATTAACTCATGTAGGGTATAAAAAAACACCAACAAATTTTAAGAAATAGATACAAATTTTACGAATTGCAAACATTTTTTTGCCGATGAACTAAAAAGTGCATACAGAAGTAGACCAAAGACAACAACAACATAGGCCAACACTTGTGTACGTGAATTTAAGGAAGAATAAACAAAAACAAGAACAACAACTGAAAAACCCCTGCGTTTTTTGGCAAAAATAAACTTAAGTGAGAGTTAATTGCGTTTGTCTGTCTACGAATGTTTGAATGTGCAACTCGTATGCACATGGAATGAAGGATAGAAGGAAATTTGGCTAAACAAATAATAGTTAGTTAGATGAATGGATAGATGGTTGGTTGCATATGGGTAGATTTGTAGATTGGTAGTTTGGCGTAATAAAATTGCAACATGGAGCATAAATGAATACCTTATATTGAAGTCTAAAAATAATAGCAAACTGTTTTTACCATTTCATTTCGGTAGGCCAAAGACTTATAAAAAGCGTAGACATAAACAAGACACAACATAACAACGACGAGTGCCTAGACATCGATAATGATAAATGAATGAAGCTTCATACAGGAAATCAACAAAAATAGTCAGAAAACCAAATCAAATTCCTCACGTAACTTAACTTTAAGAAGTATGAGTCTCAAAAACAAAACTCTTTATAAAATAAACAAAAATTGTAAAAAAAAACAACAGACGCAATTGAAATTGCAATTATATGACTGCAATTTGCAAGAAAGTTATTTTTATAAGGTTTTTGAATTGAGAACATTTCACACATAAGGGCATGCAAGTGAAGTTTGTTAGACGTCAAATGGTTTTGATGGTTTCATGAAGGGGGATAAGGTTTAAGTTTGTAAGTTTGTTTTTGCCAGTTTTAATTTGGATTTTTTTTCACATTTTCTTCTTTTGGGAAAATGCATTACAAATAAATATTAAGTTAAATTTCTGCTAAAATTGGCAAGTTTGTTAAAATTTTTAAAAATAATGCTATTTGTAAATAGAAAATATTTTAAATTGGGGTTATACTTTAGTTTGCAATATTCAATGGTTTTAAAACTAAACCATGTTGTGTTCATGGAAAATGTTGGTGGAACAAACTTATATAGCAATCCAACTCAATGTCCTTTGAATTTATCAGTTTATCGTTCCCAACATATTTGATTCTAATTTCGTTGAACATACTAGGTTAGGTCCATGGGAGGATAGATCTAGAGCAAATCCGAAGAAATACACCTAAGCCGCTATCTAGTCGAGTCGACATGTTTATTGGTAAAACAAAAACCTTATATAGTATTTACGAAATATATTATCGTCCGATGTTCAGAAACTCAGTTTCCTGTACGTAATTCCTCACATTTTCTCAATCAGAGTTCGTGAGGGATGTTATATCCGAAATAATATCACTTCCAAGATATTTAACAGATATGTGACAAAGGTGAAAGTACTCCCGAGTTTAACTGTCCTCTCTACATGCTCTACATTCAACTGAATACTCACGTCCAATTTTGTATAGCTATGCCCGTAATTTTGTCTGTCCAGCTTTTCATTATACCAAGAGGCCTTATTTACATACTGATCTCAGAACTATTTCAATTTAATCCATTTTAAACAGTCTGCAATTAAACTTTCCCTCGGAAGCCTATGGAAGACGGTCATATATTTAGGTATTCGTCTTTTAAAGTAGACCCTAAACCAGTTTTCTGTCCCACTTTATATCTGTTCCGCCTGACCATGATGGGGCCAATGCTTCCTACAATTTCTGTATCCGGCATGCTATTTGGATATAACCTTCCAATATGGCCAGTATACGTGAATGCTCTATTTACCTAAGGCTGTGAGTGCCTCCTCCTATCTTCTATGCGTTTCGATGGCTGAAATGTGCAGCAATGTTTCTAATGTTTTGGCCCCACTTACCTTCACCATAACCACTAGAAGTTAAACTTGATCACGCAAGGGTGTCACTTAGACACCACTTCGAACCTATGGTTCTTCTACTTAGCCCAACGTCGATACACTTTGTTAGTTATGTTGTATTTACATTTTAGTTTCATACTATGGATTTGGTCTAGGCCATTAATCCTGTTGATTGCTGAAATCGTCCGGTCTATTTCCGTTGACATTCAGCTTTCTTGGTTGAGCCCAATCAAAAGTCTTATTTAGGGCCTCTGCAAAGATTTTGTCTAGACAATTAACCCTGTTGGTTACTGATATCTCCTGTTTAGGAACCGCGGCTCAGTATAGTTTCGTCCCCTTTGATACAAATACAGATTTCCATTGGAATTCAGCACTCTTGGTTGAGTTTAGACGAAAATCTTATTTAGGGCCTCCTCAGCAATTTGCAATTATTCTAGACATTTAACCCTGTTGGTTATCAAAATCGTCCTACCTAAAAACCGAGGATATATTATATTTCAGCAAACAGGCGGCCATATAGACAGACGGACATGGTTAGAATGGAATGGATAAATGAATATCGTTTTAATAGTGGTTTTAAAATCTCATCAGTTAAGGATATTTGGAGCATATCTAAAAGAAATTTCTCATCACTATTATCTGTAGTTTGTGAGTAAGCTTATGACATTAATCAAACTCTTCTAAAAACATTTCGATGAGATCCCATGTAAGAATATACTATTTATCTATAGTTAGAGGTTATATATCATTAATAAATTAAGACCACAGGATTTATATAAGAAGGCAGCCAGGATAGTAAATGGACAAAAGTTTATTCTGCGATGATTTTATTATAATAACAATACTATACTTTAAAACATGCACATTGTTTTCCTAATTATTAAATAACTTAAAATTTTCCTTTAATAATTACCTAATTATAATATTATATAACTATTTCAAATACATATTTATAATACCCTCCAAAAATATTCACCAACTAACCCCATTATCAACAAGTTCAAATTGAGCAACCACATTCAATATCTCACTCTCCAATTTGTTATTATAATGACTTTATAACATGTCACAAACTATAATACATATAATATTAAATATGATTTTGACTTTAACACGCATTATTAAATAAAACAATAATTTTCCTTAAATTAACATTAATAATTCGTATAAGTTAAACACGTAAGTTAAAGAAATTCGTTAAAAAGACAAGCAACTTGTAAACAATAAACTAAAAGCAGTAATAAAACCATTTGTGAAACTTTACTGACTGACTTAGTTTCTGACGCTTCCTTAAGCCTCAAGTCTTGTAGTAGGACATCAACATGGTAAACTTAATTTCAATTAAATATTGCGTGACAAGAAATTGTGACATTAACACGGACAGATGGAGTGAACAAACAAAACACTATACGGATGGTCAGACGTTAAGACAGTCTGTCTGTTAGGACTTTATTTAGTTAATGTTTGTATTAAGAAAGACAAGGAATTTATTTTACTTATAAAAATGGGGCCAGTAGGAAATTAGTTTATCTAGTTCAGTTCTAGTTCAGTTCTAGTTCAGTTCTAGTTCCGTTCTAGTTCCAGTTCTAGTTCAGTTCTAGTTCAGTTCTAGTTCAGTTCTAGTTCAGTTCTAGTTCAGTTCTAGTTCAGTTCTAGTTCAGTTCTAGTTCAGTTCTAGTTCAGTTCTAGTTCAGTTCTAGTTCAGTTCTAGTTCAGTTCTAGTTCAGTTCTAGTTCAGTTCTAGTTCAGTTCTAGTTCAGTTCTAGTTCAGTTCTAGTTCAGTTCTAGTTCAGTTCTAGTTCAGTTCTAGTTCAGTTCTAGTTCAGTTCTAGTTCAGTTCTAGTTCAGTTCTAGTTCAGTTCTAGTTCAGTTCTAGTTCAGTTCTAGTTCAGTTCTAGTTCAGTTCTAGTTCAGTTCTAGTTCAGTTCTAGTTCAGTTCTAGTTCAGTTCTAGTTCAGTTCTAGTTCAGTTCTAGTTCAGTTCTAGTTCAGTTCTAGTTCAGTTCTAGTTCAGTTCTAGTTCAGTTCTAGTTCAGTTCTAGTTCAGTTCTAGTTCAGTTCTAGTTCAGTTCTAGTTCAGTTCTAGTTCAGTTCTAGTTCAGTTCTAGTTCAGTTCTAGTTCAGTTCTAGTTCAGTTCTAGTTCAGTTCTAGTTCAGTTCTAGTTCAGTTCTAGTTCAGTTCTAGTTCAGTTCTAGTTCAGTTCTAGTTCAGTTCTAGTTCAGTTCTTTCTAGTTCAGTTCTAGTCAAGTGTTACATCTCTGTTATTTGTAAAATAACATTTCTTTAATGTTTTTTTTTCCAATTAGGATCTTTACTACACCTTAAACTTAACTAGCGAAAGAATTTTTATACTTTTTTTATAAACAATATTTAAATATTTAGATTAGGCCACATATACATATGTACATACGTACAATTTAATGTTAAAGAAATGCAAATAATATGGCACGTTGAAGACACAACAACTACAAATACAAAACACAATTAAAAGTCATACTAAACTGTATAAAAAGTAGAAAAAAAAAAAAAAACAGATGAATATGAAAATGTTTAGCATAAGGAGTGTCCTTTATTACAAGAATTTCTCTCAAGAGACTTAAAGCAAAAAACAAAGGTAATGACAACACATACGACAATAACAAATATAACTCACAAGAAAATAGTTTCAACACCTTAGTAAATCTACACACACACACTTATTTGTAAACACACATAACTATACACAGAATTTATAATTAAAGTAGTTAAAGCTTAAAGGACATTTACTCGTTTAGCAAATGTGTAAACGAAAACATTAAGAAAATACTTGTCAGTAAGAGAGTGTGTGTTGTAGGACATTATTGTCCTTGGTTATATGACAATATACATATACTTTTTTCCTTGTGTATGTACTCGCCTTGTTGGGTATTTATAAATTTACTTTGATGACGCCAAGTCTCTGTGGCGTCTTATTTTATTCTCAATTTTAGTTATTTTTTTCTCTCTTTGTTTGTACTTGTGTTGTTGAGATAAGGATAATGAAATCCTTGAGGTAAATGACTTGAAATATTTTATCTTTAGCATGATATTAGAGTGAGTATAATAAACAATAAACTAAATGATACATGTGACTATACTTACATGTTTAAGGATAAGTTAAAGTTTTGTCTTTATTTGCATGTTTAAGTAAGTTATAAGTAAAAATAATAACAAAAGTAAGCAAAGGTGCGGTTTTGTCACATGAGAATTTCAGTGAAAAGTAAGATTAAGGTTGTGTAATAGATATTAAATAATTCCTTTAGGGATAGCTACAATGTCTTTGTTGGGAAATTATGTTTACATACATATTGGTATGGTCAAAGAAGCTAAAACTATTTATATACATTACAATTCCCGATAGAATAACCAAATTTAGCTGTCTCCAATCGATGGAGCTTAGGGATCATATTATAACATCGGTCGAAAGTGCTTATATCTTACATGTTTTATTATATAAATTTATAATATATAAATTTTCAATCAATTTATTTTTTTTTTTTTAAATTTATTCCTTTTTTAGAAAAAAATACAAAAATCGCATTTTCATTGAATACTTTTCAATAATTTTCTTTTAATAAAATAAATTTTTAAGAAAAATTTCTTAGAAAATTTTTATGAGAAATACTTGACAAAGTTTCTTTTTATAGGAAATCTTTAGCAGTTAGTTAGTTAGTTAGTAGTTAGTTAGTTAGTTAGTTAGTTAGTTAGTTAGTTAGTAGTAGTTAGTTAGTTAGTAGTTAGTTAGTTAGTTAGTAGTTAGTAGTTAGTTAGTTAGTAGTTAGTTAGTTAGTTAGTTAGTTAGTTAGTAGTTAGTTAGTTAGTAGTTTAGTTAGTTAGTTAGTTAGTAGTAGTTAGTAGTTAGTTAGTTAGTTAGTTAGTTAGTTAGTTAGTAGTTAGTTAGTTAGTTAGTTAGTTAGTTAGTTAGTTAGTTAGTTAGTTAGTTAGTTAGTTAGTTAGTTAGTAGTTAGTTAGTTAGTTAGTTAGTTAGTTAGTTAGTTAGTTAGTTAGTTAGTTAGTTAGTTAGTTAGTTAGTTAGTTAGTTAGTTAGTTAGTTAGTAGTTAGTAGTTAGTTAGTTAGTTAGTTAGTTAGTTAGTTAGTAGTTAGTTAGTTAGTTAGTTAGTTAGTAGTAGTTAGTAGTTAGTTAGTTAGTTAGTAGTTAGTTAGTTAGTTAGTTAGTTAGTAGTTAGTTAGTTAGTTAGTTAGTTAGTTAGTTAGTTAGTTAGTTAGTTAGTTAGTTAGTTAGTTAGTTAGTTAGTTAGTTAGTTAGTTAGTTAGTTAGTAGTTAGTTAGTTAGTTAGTTAGTTAGTTAGTTAGTTAGTTAGTTAGTAGTTAGTTAGTAGTTAGTTAGTTAGTTAGTTAGTTAGTAGTTAGTTAGGTTAGTTAGTTAGTTAGTTAGTTAGTTAGTTAGTTAGTTAGTTAGTAGTTAGTTAGTTAGTTAGTTAGTTAGTTAGTTAGTTAGTTAGTTAGTAGTAGTTAGTTAGTTAGTTAGTTAGTTAGTTAGTTAGTAGTTAGTTAGTTAGTTTCACATTACATTTCTTGTATAAGGAACACTTTCACATTACATTTCTTGTATAAGGATAGTCGCGTGCCCTGAACTTTACAATATCAAAGATGTTTTTAATATGGATCTACTAAACATGATTTTTAATAATTTCATCACATTATACTTAAACGTAACACATAAAAGTACAAGTCGAAGAGTCATATCAATGAGTTAATGTGCAAACCTGCTTATAATAAAGAAATACTCCAACACTAACTTGTTGTATGCATTTCAATCTGTGAACATGTGAATAAGTAGTAAAATACATATACAAAATATTTTCAATATTTCCTTTTTTGCGCCAAAAGGTGTCCATATTAATACCACCAAGAGCATCAACAATCTGCATACCCCTGCCAATGTACCCCGCCGTCCTAGAGCCAAGAGTGAAAAGTGTTTAAATTTTAATTGACATAAATTAACGAAAAATAACACAAAAAAACATAAAAACTAACAAAAAACAACAGCACAAACAATGAGAAACCACGAAAAAATAAAAAAAGATGAAAAGTATAAATACAAACACCCGAAATAAATACTTAAATGGGATTCAAATGAGCAACAGTAACTGAAGCCATAGCAGGAAGGAGTAAGAGCAACAGTAGCAAAGAGTAGCAGGACATATAAATAAACATTCATGTTTATATCTTGAGTGAGATACTGGACGTTGTTGTCGATGGGAATGATGACGACAACATAATATTTTTAATACACTCACACATACATGCATAATCAAATAAACTGATGTTAAAGGAATGCAAACTTTAAGGTAGGGAAAGTTATTTTTAGACAAATAGGAAAAAAAGAGAAAACTTTTGATAAATTTTGTTATAGAAAATTTTCGATCAATTCTCTTTTTTAAAGATAACAAATTTTTTTAAATAAAAATTTTTTTTTATAAATTTTCTTTATATTTAAAATGCTTTAAAATTGTCTTTTTATAGAAAATTTTCGATATATTTCTAATTTTTGTAAAAAGAAAATCCCATAAATTTCTCTTTTTATAGAGAACTGATAAAAAATTATCTATAATTAGAAATCAATTCTATCAAACCACTGTCCTTTAATATACTTCCACAACAACAGCTGAAATGAAATGTGCAAATAAGAACGGATTTTTAATGTGAATGAATGTAAATGTACTCTCATTTACGTACAAACATATAGACATATGAAATATTTTTGTTTTGCTCTTTTCGTAGCACAAACGACTATGTTTTATTTTACTATTTTCCTCAACTTGCAATGGCCTTCAGATGACCACCAAAAATTGAAAAACAAAAAACAAACCGCCAAAAAACGAACTCATCATATTTCGCGAAAAAGTATGCTATTTTTTTTAAATTCTTTTATTTTTTATTTTTGGCAACTTTTATTTGAACGAGTAAGCTTTTTTCGTTTTTTGGTAATTTGGCTGCCAGTGTAGCAGAGAGAACAAGTTGTATGTTTGTATGTGTCATTATGTGAAAATGTAAATGTATGAAAATGTTGCAATTGTAAGTGTGTTTAAGTTAATGTATGTATTTACAACATTTTATGCTTGTAACACTTGCAGTTATGTACTTTTGTATTTTTGGTTTTTTTTTAACTTTATTATTTTATTTTTTATATTTTTCATATGTATTTGTAGTAATTGTTGCTGCTTTGTTGTTGCTATTATTGTTGCTTTTGTTTATTAATATTGTTTTTTTATTAATTTGTGGCCTGTTTATGTGAAAATCTGGTTACATACCTTTTCATGACGTTTCATTTGATTTTGTCATAATTTTTTTCATTTTATATTATTTTATTTCGTCATAAAATTTTTTTTAACATTTACTGTCTGACATTGATTTTTTAATTACGCCATATTTGTTATTTATTATTGATATATTTATTTAAAATATATTACTGTAATTTGTTTTGATTCATTTCGTAAGACATTTTAAATAAATTTTCTGTTTGTAAAAAATTACTTGTGTAGAAGAGCTGAGGAGGCTCTGAATACGGCCTTGAGCTAGACTCAATAGAGAGGGCTCAATGTTAGTCCGGCAAAAACGGAAATCTGTCTTTTCACAAGAAAGACAAAAATTTCTACGTATACTGAACCTTGCTTCCTGGACAAGAAGATACCCGTGACAGACAAAGTACTAATGTGTAATCCTAGACCGGAAATTAAAATGGAGACACCACATAGAGGATGGGATCAACAAGGCATATCGCTGCTGGGCGATATGTAGGAGAACTATAGGCATGAAAAGGGGTCTTAGTCCTACTATGACAAATTGGCTTTATAAAAGTGTAATTAGACTAATTCTAGCTTATGCTTCAATAATCTGATGAACTGCTTTAGACAAAAAGTGCAATATCAAACTACTACAGGGAGTTAAGCGTACATGCTGCTTGGGTATAAGTCGAGCCATGTGTACTACTTCAACCAAGGCTCTGGAAACGTTGCGGTGGCTCTTACAGCCGAATGGCCCTTTACTTTAGGCGAAATGTCCAAAAGCGGTTATAGGACACGTCATCAATGTATACTAGACACATTGGAAGATTATATACAATCATCGGTCGTGACTGATCGTATACCAGACACAGAACATGTTGGAAACTTTGAAACTCTGATCCCAGATAGAATGTCTTGGTCAAGCGGAACATTAGAGCAAATAACAGTAAATTGGGGAACAAAATGGGGCTGGGGTTCTATATTGAAGACCGAGAAACAGAAATATACCACCGTTTACCAAATCATAACATAAGCTTCCAGGCGATAACGGAGCAATAACGGAATGTATAAATTAGATTAGAATAAATATGGCGCCCACAGCACTAATATATTTACCGTCAGCCAGAAGGCAATTAGGGCGATATCAGGTTATAGAACTAAATCTAAGAACGTATTGGATTGTAAGAAAGCTTTAACTGAATACTCTCCCAGAGGTAAGGTTTACAACATATGGGTACCAGGCCACTCGGGAGTAGTCGGCAACGAAAGGGCAAATGTAATAGCTTTAAAGGAAAGGGAGCTCAAGGCAGTTAACCTGAAAAACGCAAAACCATTCGACGCAACAAAAGCTGAACTAAAAATATGGGTGAAAGAATCCCATAAGGCCTCTTGGTATAATGAAACAGTGGGTAGAACCACGAAGATCCTATGATGATGAGACCAAGATGAAAAATCTCCTCAAAATGAACAAGTCTGAAGTTAGTATGATGGTACATATTCTGAGTGGACACACAGGATTACGAGCACATCTATACAAAATTGGCCGTGCGGATTTAAACGAATGTAGAGCATATGGAGAGGACAGTGAAACTCTAAAGCACTTTTTGAATACTGAAAAATAATTCATTCAATGAACTTTTTGTTTCATGATAAGGAGCGCACAACAGGCCCGATAGTGGCCTAGGTGTATTTCTTCGGATTTGATGTAGAAATTTTCTTGCTTATATAGAATTTTCGTTAAATTTAGTTTAACGATATGTTGCGGTCTTTATATTTGCTTTAAAAACTACTGTGCATTTCAGCCAAAATAATTTTTTTTCAATTATTGGCAGTAACTAACAAATATGTTTTTTCCTTACTATTATTTACTACAATTATTTAACAAAATTCACAATTTTTTTATTGAAACAAACCATCATTTAATAAAAAACTTTAAAAAGGCAAACAAAAAACTATAACATTATTTAATATTGTTTTGTCATCAACAATATTAATGGTTTTTTATTTAATATTTTGGTCTATAATAAAAATTAACCAAAATAATGAAAACAAAAAAAAAATGTAATCAAATGGGGTCAGAATGTAAAAAAAAACAAATAATAAACGTTAATATGAAAAGGCAAATGAAATGAAAAAAAAAAAAACAAAAAAGTTAAAGTAAATAAATAATTTTCATTATCGGCAATTACGAGTTGACCTTGAAAAATGACATTGGCACCCATTATGCCGGCAACATGTTTTTTTTTTCACACAGCTATACTTGCTTAAACATATGCAAACATTGATCTGACTCTCTTACCCACAACTATATATATGCTACATATTTAAAACAAATGAGTTAAAATACTATGAACAATAATTTTTTTTCGATTTTTTTTTTGCATTTCAACTGAATGGGTTCACTCTAGCATGGGGTGTTAATATACTGTGCCGTTGTTTCTTTTTTTTTTTCTTTTTCCTCTGAAATTATATGTGAGTGCATCGGTATGTGTGATAGTCCATAAGTACACATACATACATAAATGGCTTATTATTGTTGTTATATTAATGTTTATCGTCACTTGGGCCTCCTGTCGTAATATCGGCTTTTAAAAACTTGTCTACACTTATTCGCTTAACACTCTTCCCATATAACATAGTCTCTCATTCTCTTGTGCTATATGGGCACTTGTTGTACCCAGTACCTCTATGGTTTTGCTACTGATAATTAATATTTTCATATTGTTTGCAACATTTTGAGCCGGGTTTGGGTGACCTTGGAATGTTGATTATAAGCTGACAATGTACATCCTCTTTCAACAAATCTTTTAAGAAAATGTTTGAAATAATTTCCATTTTTAGAAAATTTTCGATAAATTTTCTTTTTTTATTGAAAATTTTTGATAAACTTTCCTTTTTTATAGACAATTTTTCACAAATTTTCATTTTTATAGAAAAAAATTGATAAATTTTCCTTTTTTAGAAAATTTTCCATAAATTTTCCTTTTTTAGAAAATTTTCCATAAATTTTCCTTTTTTAGAAACATTTTCATAAATTTTCCTTTTTTTAGAAAAATTTCCATAAATTTTCCTTTCTTAGAAAATTTTCCATAAATTTTCCTTTCTTAGAAAATTTTCCATAAATTTTCCTTTTTTAGAAAATTTTCCTTTTTTATCGAAAATTTTCGTTTTTTTCCTTTTTTATAGAAAATTTTTGTTTTTATATAGAAAATTTTTGATAAATTTTCGTTTTTATAGAAAATTTTCAATCTATTTTCATATATTACCGAAAATTTTCGATAAATTTTCCTTTTTTTATAGAATTTTTGATAAATTTTCCATTTCTTATAGAAAATTTTATTTTTTATAGAAAATTTACCTTTTTATAGAAATTATGCGATAAATTTCTTATATATAAAATTTTAGATAAATTCCTTTTTATAGAAAATTTTCGATAAATTTTCTTTTTTTTATAAAAAATTTTCTTTTTTATAACAATTTTTCTTTAATTTTCCATTTTTACACAAATGTTTGATAACTTTTTCATTTTTATAGAAAACTTTTGGACAAGTTATCCTTTTTTGATAGGAGGATATATATATTTTGCGTTCGTCAAGTTAAGTACCTCGAGCTCCCTTCCCTTTATAGCTATTACATTTGCCCTTTCGTTGCCGACTACTCCCGAGTAACCTGGTACCCATATGATGTAAACCTTACTTCTGAGAGAATAATCAGTTAAAGCTTTCTTACAATCCAATACGTCTTAGATTTAATTGTATCACCTGATATTGCCCTAATTGCCTTCTGGCCATATTTATTCCAATCCAATTACCACATTCCGTTATTGCTCGGACTTCTGCTTGGAAGCTTGTGTTATGATTAGGTAAACGGTTCTATATTTCTGTTTCTTTAATATAGAAACCTAGGCCCACTTTGTCCCCCAACTTAGAGCCATCCTTGTAACAACGGATTCCTACTGGTATTTGCTCTAATGTTCCGCTTGACCAACATATTCTACGAGGGATCAAAGTTTCAGACATATTTTGTATCTGGTATGCGATCAGGTACGTCCGATTATTGTATATAACCTTCCAATGTGTCCAGTATACATTGATGAAGTATCCTGTAACCGCTTTTGGCCAGTTCGCCTAAAGTAAACAGCCCTTCGGCGGTAAGCGCCGCCTCATATCTTAAATATGTTTCAATGGGTGGAATATCTAGCAACGTTTCCAGAGCATTAGTTGAAGTAGTACACATGGCACCACTTATATCCAAGCAGCATGTACGCTGAACTCCCAGTAGTAGTTAGATATTACACTTATTGTCCAAAACAGTCCACCAGATTATTGAAGCTTAAGCTAGAATTGGTCTAATTACACTTTTATAAAGCCAATTTGTCAAAGTAGAACTAAGACCCCATTTCATGCCTATAGTTCTTCTACATATCGCCCAGCACTGATGTGTCTTGTCGATCCTATCCTCTATGTGGTGTCTCCATTTTAATTTCGGGTCAAGGATTACACCTAAGTACTTAACTTTGCCTGTCACTGTTATCTTCTTGCCCAGGAAGCAAGTAAAAATATTAACTACAGATTTCAAGTTTAAAAACATGTTTCAACAAATCTCCCGAAGTATGCCACAAAATTCACCTTAAATGTTTTAAAATATAGATATTTCATTGAAATGGGGTCATTGTCGTATATTTATTTGTCTATCAGTATGTATGTCTGTCTGTCCTTCATTCTGACTGTTTAAGTTTGGCTGTTCTCATTGTACTCTGTTCACCAAAAAAGCACAAAAAAATAATAATAAAAAAACACAAATTTTACTACATGTTTATTATTACTGTGCCATCCATATTAAAGTCTCCCCACTCACAGCCTTCCTCCAGCCAAAAATGTTCAGGTTCATTCATACACTATTCTTCTTTCGGCCGTATTCAGTAAACGTACAAACGTACCTCTCTTGTTGTTTGGCTTTTTTACTTTTTGCATATTTTTGGGGATTTTTTAATGTGGTCCCCAGTTAAAAAAAGAACTCTCACCGACTAAAAAAAAAACTTAAGTTCACTTTTATTGTTGGTGTTTATTAATACACACGCGTTTTACTACTACTTATTTGCAGTTGCCATTTGCTCCGCAACTTTATGTTAGTGCGAGTGTGTGTGTGTGCAGATGCGTGAGTTTATAGTATTTACGTGTGTATTAATATAATACTGTTGCATATTTTTTGGCATTCATAGCTGGACTGTTGCTGCTACAATCATCCTCATTTTCATATCAATGTTCGTTCCTTTTTTTTAACAGTTTTTTTTTCGTACTTTTTTTTGCATTTTTTGGAAGTTGTGCGTAAAATTTCATTTAATTGTTCATTTATTGCTTTTGGGGTTTATTTTTTATTTTTTGGTGTGTGTGTGTTTTATTTTCATTTTATTGCAGTGGATTTTTATTTTGGCAAACACTTGTTGCTGGGATTTTATTCATTCATAAATTTTTAAATACATTTAAAAATGCCGAAATCATTATTATGTTGAGAGTATTAATTTTGCAATTTACCTTTTTGGGAAAATATTTATTACAGTTATGGGTAAATAAAGTATTGGTTCATTGCCTTGGTATTGCCTATGGATGTTATTAAATCTTATTAATATATTTAGAAGTACATATTCTTATTAGTTGAAAACTTTTTAGCAATTCTAAGCTATTGCATTTTTTATAAGGGCCTAACACTCACTATGTTCTATAGTCGATAACTGCATCTACTATACATAGTCAAGATTCTATAGCCGAGAATACATTCAACTCTATAATCGATAATTGTCTATATTATAATCTTTCTATGGTCGTGACAATTGACTTATTTGTAGTCCAAACTCTAACCGAGGCTACTTATGTTTAGACCACTCTATTTAGTCGAGGTTATATTTACTTTAAAGTTCAGACAAGTCTATTCTGTAGTCGAGAGAATAGTCGAGACTACTCAGTGGACGAGTTTACCCTATAGTAGAGTAGATTATGTTTCTTCTAGTCGACATTATAATCCAATATATAATTGATATCATAGTCTGCTGTAGTCTTCTATATAGTTGAAACAATAATCTACGCCATAGCCGAGAGTATAATCTAATCAAGATTCTATAGCCGAGACTACATTCAACTCTATAATTGATAATATAGTCGTCTCTATAGTGTATATTATAGTCTTTCTATTGTCGAGACAATTGACTTATTTCTAATCCAGACTTTTGCCTACTATATAATCGAGGTTATAATTTACTTTAAAGTTCAAACTATAGTCGAGGGAATAGTCGAAACTACTCAATAGACGAGGCAAAAGTTTACTCTATAGTAGAGTAGGTTATGGTCCCTGTAGTCACGATTATAAACTATTATATAATTGATACCATAGTCTACCCTAGTCTTCTGTATAGTAGAAAATACATTCTACTCCATAGACGAGATTATAATCTAGAGAGAAGTCTTCTATATAGTCGAATCATTAATCTCCTCTATAGTCGAGACTTTTGTCTCCTATACAATCGAGGTTATGCTATACTCTAAAGTTAAGATGTTCGTCTTTTCTATAGATAAGAAAATAGTATTTCATATAGTCGAGACTATTGCCTACTATAGTCGATTCTATAAACGATACTAAAGTCAACTCTATAGTCGAGTAAAATATAATCTTTGAAGTCGACTTTATAGTCTAGACTACAATAGACTACATGGTCGACTGTAGCTAAGCTAATCTCTAGTCAGTTAGCGAAAGCTTAGACTAAATTTCATTTTGATGAATAACAAGAGATTAAACAAAATATTTATTTAAATAAAAATCATATATTAATCATACGTGTTATCTAATAGACGACAAAGGTAGTTAGTGACGAATACTTTATATTCAATATTCATCATACGTCTAGGGTGAGCTAAAATATGTTTTTTAAACATTTTATAAATTTTGATTCTGTGATTGGTTTCGATCTATGGTCAAAGCTAAAGCTTGCTTTATACTGAAGACTATAGACTAAATTTCACTTTCTGGTCGAAGAAACATTAAATATAATATCTTCGCCATCCCAGGTACCAACAATATATGCACGAATGAATGGAACGACGGACTAAAATAGATCTTCATGATTTTTCACTCATTTTGATGATAAAAACAAGTAGGAAAGTATAGTCGGGCATGGCCTACCATATAATACCCTACACCATGAGTATATTTAAAAAAAAATTATTTTTCACAAAGAAACTTTTATGTTGAATTTTACCTTAATTCCAAAGTATTTAAGCAATTTATTGATAAAAAACTAATTTTCTTAATGAGGCTTTTTATAGGAGTATAGGTCAAACATGGGCCGATCCTCATTAAATTTGGGAAAAGGATGTCTTTTTGAATAATAGTTAATTATGTTGAGTTTCATTGCGATACAAATGGTTACAAGTCAATTTTAGACGTTTAAGACATTTTTTGAAGGGGAGTTTGTATGGGGGCTATGGTCAAATAAGGACCGATCATTACGAAAATCTGCAGTATCATTTATACTTATATAAAACTTATTTTTGCCAATTTTTAGAGAGATAATAGCATAATTGACGTAATTATGGCATAAAAAGCCCAAATCGGGAGGCACGGTTGTATGGGGGCTAGGTGAAATAATGGACCGATTTCAACCATTTTCAATAGGCTTCGTCTTTGTGCCAAAAAACATGCTTGGTCCAAATTTAATCGACTCAAAATGTGATTTTGAGTCGATCGGTATACTTAAAGGTGGATGTAGGATTTTGAGTGTTATATAATATGCTCCCCACTATAGTGGTGTAGGGTATAATTATACATCAATCATACGTCCCGTCTATTAATCCTAAAAGTAGGCTATAATTTCTTCTACTCAAATGTAAATAAGATAAAGAGTTGGTGGCGTATACTTTATATTCAATATTCATCATATGTCTAGGGTTTTTAGCAGGTGCTTTTACTATGATTTTGAAAATGTTAATTTTGTAATTTTTAAACTCAAAATAAATTAATAAAATTTAGATTTGAATCGTATAAACCAAGAGAGTTTTGGGGACGGATTCACCAAGTTAGTGTAGTTGACAAATCAATACATATTTGGTGGGGCTTTTTGCTTATAACATTTACCCCATTAACACAAGGTCTGATTATATTTTATCGTAAAGTTAAATTGACAATTTTCATACAAAAAATATTTTAACCAGCAGAATACATACATGTTAAACGATAACCGGTGGTAGAGTTAACGGGGCTTAAAGGTTTATTTTTGATATTTTTAAACACAAATGCATAACACAAGTCTATTTCCTAGGACCCGGATATTTTCAGCCGATTTTTAATTTAGTTAAAATTCATGCAAGCTATAAGTAAGTCCCTTTTCAACATTTACATTAGTTAGTAAATTTTAAAAAATGTAAATGAAATTTATTTGAAATCTCTATAAGAAAAAAGTTATTACCTAAAGCTGTAATTCCCTTTAAATACCTCGTAACCTCATTTCTAAAGAAGGTTAAACAATTTGTTACAACAAGACTAAAATCTCTCTCCATACACAAAAAGCCACCATTATTCCTTTTATAAATCTTTGTTAGTAGGAGTAACAATGACATGTGGTCACTTGGCTAATTGATTTTCACAAACAAACTGACCATAAGAAATTGTCCATACACATATAACATTTCAACTTCTTTAAATGTTTGTTTGCTTATTTTAAATTCTAACATAAAATCTTTATATTATTTGCCAAAAAAAAAAAAAAAATGACTTAAGGGTTTAAAAGGATTTGCTGGGATTTAAACAAAAGGTAGCAATTTTATTTACAAACATTTAAGTTTAAGAATATTTATACCTAAACAAAGTTTAACTAAAACAAAAGATTTTATATACTTGTATTACAACAAATCTAGTTTAATTGCCATAGTTTTATAACTATGAGATTTAACCCAAATTTATAGTTTAAAAACTCAAGGCTGCTACGCACGTATTCTATAGAAAATAATCTTTTAAAATGACTTCATAAAGATAATTATCAATAATGTTGACAAAAGAACTTTTACAACAATAATGCCAAAATACACGTAATTACCAACAAAAATAAAGCAACAACAAACTGTAACTGAACAATTTTTGTTTGCAGCAGCCTTAAGAAATTTTGTAATAAATTCAAAAATCAACAGAGATTTGAAAAATAATAATAATAAAAAAAGAAACATTTGTTAAAGAGACCCTTTAGAAAGTTGTCTTTTATTTGAATAGTCCTTGGGCTGTTGGTGTGAAAAGTTTTCTGCGTGTTAGTTTTTGTGTGTGGTTAAGTACACACATGTAAATTTATAGACATTGATACATGGTGTCCTTTTTTCTAGATATAAGAAGGTGGTTTTATAACTTTATTAGTCTAGTATAACTGGATAAGTCTATTATATAGACGATACTATAGAATTTTATATAGTTTGATACACAGTTTAAGTTATAGTCCAGACTGTAGTCTACTCTAAAGTCAAGTCTACTGAAGTCTATAGTCGAGAATGTAGTCTACTCTGTAGTAGCTATGTCATGTTTTGTAGTTGTAACAAAAGTCTAGACTATAATCTACTGAAGTCTATTTTATAGCTGAAACTATAGTATACATTGTAGTAGTGACTGTAGTCTGTTCTATAGCCTAGACTTCTAATTAGTCGCGACAGTAGTCTATTAAGTAGTAGAGATTATTGTCATATTCTTTAATTGAGACTATAGTCAGCTCTATTCCAGAATATAGTTTACTTTATAAGGCTTAATCCACATTAAGTTCTACTTTGTAGTTGAGACTGTAGTCTACTCTATAGTCTTCTACAGTCAAGACTATAGTCTTCTTTATAGTCGACACTATAGTTTACTATAACACCAAGACTACTTTGTAGTCTATTTTATAGTTTATAGTCTACTATATAATTGAGACTATAGTCGAGATCATAGTTTAGTCTATAGTCGAGGCTGTAGACTATTCTATAACCGGTATAATCTACACTTTTGTCGAGACTATAGTCTACTCGGAAGTTAAGATTATAGTCACACGTTTTAGTTGAGACTATAGTACACACTATAACTGAATCTATTTCTATAGCAAATACTATAGACAGCCTTAAAGTCTAGAATATAGTTTATTTTACATATGAGACTTTATCCAGTGTATAGTCGAGATAGTAATCTACTCTATAGTCGAGGCTGTAGCTTATTCGATAGTATAGGCGTTAAACTACTCTATAGTCGAAGCGGTACTCTACTCTATATTCCAAACTATAGACACTTTAGTATTTGTAATATTCTAGAGTATAGTCTATTCTGTACTCGAGATTGTAGTCTAATATATATTTAACTCTATAGTTCAGACTATAGTTTACTCATTACTTCAGAATGTAATTCTTCATTATAATCGTGAGTATAGGATACTCTATGTAGAGAGTAGTGTAAATAATCTATAGTTTACTTTATAGTCATGACTACAGTCTTCTATACTGGAGACCATAGTATAAACTTTTACTATTACTTATGAACTACTTTATAATCTGTTACGTAGTCAAAAGTCTACTATATAGTCCAGAACATAGGCTTCTCTTTATTCATGACTATATACTTCTTTATAGTCGTTACAAAAGTTGAATAGTCAATACTAAAGTCAATACAGCAGTTTGCATCATAGTTAGAACTAAAGTGGTCATGTCTATAGCTAAAATTACAATAAAACTTTAATCAATTTTAAATCTGACCACCCACCTGAATATTGGCTTTTTCCATTTGATGTGTTACACACTATCAAATTGATCTCGTTTTATAGCGATTACAATAACAATGGTCTCTACATGTGTTTCGTTTATAACCATTCTTATTGTTGTTACAAAGTAAAGATGTCAATAAGATAAAATTTTAATATGCGTTTTCCTTTAATACTCATTAGTTTGTTGTCCTGGCAGTCCTTTTGTATTTGTCTTCACAACACGCACAAACACTTGTGATTCACTTACATGAACCATCAAGACATTCCATACAATACACAGACAGCTAACCCACTATACAAAATACAAAAAAAAAAAAAAACTTATATGACAACGAACGCGTTTGGTTGTTTTCCCTTAATTTAGTAGTTCATTTTGGTCACATGGTGGTAATTACTCGTTTTGTCTTTCGGCATTATGTTCCATTAAAGACATCATAAACACTTTTCAATAGTTTACAATATTTTAGGTAGTAGAGAAAAAAGTCTTACAATCATTTCCCCAGGACAATAGCAAGAGTTTTGTTAGTAGAAAAGAACAATCAAAAATAGCGCTTGTTTCTTGTGCGTGTTAAACTACGTGTCCTGGATAGTTGTACCAACTATGTGTTGAAACCGGAAGTGTGACAAAATTATAAAAGCAATGCCTGAGTTAAATCCTATAGTTTCTTGTTTACCCTTTAAATTTTTATATTGAAAAGAATTTTCCAATTTGGTGGTTAAATTTGTTTAAAATATGTGGTTTTAAAATATTTTCTTGGGGTTTATTGTAAGAAATTTAAATAGTTTGTTTTGTTTTTAAATTACTTTATAAAGATTTTTATCTATTTGGAAAGCTTTTGTAATAACTTTTACTTTAATTGACTTTCTTGTTAATGTTATTTCTTGTTGTACTAAATTTATTTACTAGAATTATTAACTCTCTGTTGAGTAAAATTATGTACTCAGACTTACTGAGCCATCACTGTATTTTCTTAAACAGGAATCTGAAATATTCTTTTAAAGTATTTTCGCAATACATACTTATGCTTTCTTGCGGTAAAATATTGATCTTATGACCCTGCTGTTAACAATAGGAAGTATTGACCGAAGAACAGTACTAATGTCTACTGTATAGCTAAAACCATATTCTACTCTATAGTCTAAACAATTGTCTACTCTATAGACAAAACCATGGTCTACTTAATATTCGAGACCTTAGATAACTCTACAGTCAATGTATCTGTATAGTAAGGCTTGTAGTGTACTCGGTATTTAAGACTAATTTCGGGTGAGTTAGTAAGTTAGTTAGTTAGTTAGATAGTTAGTTAGTTAGTTAGTTAGTTAGTTAGTTAGTTAGTTAGTTAGTTAGTTGTTAGTTAGTTAGTTAGTTAGTTAGTTAGTTAGTTAGTTAGTTAGTTAGTTAGTTAGTTAGTTAGTTAGTTAGTTAGTTAGTTAGTTAGTTAGTTAGTTAGTAGTTAGTTAGTTAGTTAGTTAGTTAGTTAGTTAGTTAGTTAGTTAGTTAGTTAGTTAGTTAGTTAGTTAGTTAGTTCGTTAGTTAGTTAGTTAGTTAGTTAGTTAGTCGTTAGTTGTTAGTAGTTAGTTGTTAGTTAGTTAGTTTGTTAGTTAGTTAGTTAGTAGTTAGTTAGTTAGTTAGTTAGTTAGTTAGTTAGTTAGTTAGTTGTTAGTTAGTTAGTTAGTTAGTTAGTTAGTGTTAGTTAGTTAGTTAGTTAGTTAGTTAGTTAGTTAGTTAGTTAGTTAGTTAGTTAGTTAGTAGTTAGTTAGTTAGTTCGTTGTTAGTTAGTTAGTTAGTTAGTTCGTTAGTTAGTTAGTTAGTTAGTTAGTTAGTTAGTTAGTTAGTTAGTTAGTTAGTTAGTAGTTAGTTAGTTAGTGTTAGTTAGTTAGTTAGTTAGTTAGTTAGTTAGTTAGTAGTTAGTTAGTTAGTTAGTTAGTTCGTTAGTTAGTTAGTTCGTTAGTTAGTTAGTTCGTTAGTTAGTTAGTTAGAAGTAATACACCTAGGCCTCTATCGGACCTGTTGTGTGCTCCTTCACCATTGTTTTAGGTGGGAATCGCACACATCACTTCCGTTCTACCAGACTACAACACAAACCACTATCCTATCGAAAGTCTATTCTACATTCGAAACTATGGTCCACTCCATAGTTGAGGCTATAATTTAGTGTATAGTCGAGGGTATAACCTACATTCTACTACAGTCTTGAGTCTACGCTACATCGAAGCTATAGAATATTCTAACTTTTAGGTTATTGCCTACCATATAGTCTATCATGTAGTATACTTTACAGTCCAGATTGTAGTATATATAGTATACTACAATTTGATACTAAATAGTTTACTTTATAGTTGAAGCTTAAATATATTCGATGGTAGAAGCAATAGTATACTCTGTAGTCGAGGCTATAGCCTATTCAATAGTCGAGATTATACTCTAGTGTGTAGTCCAGACTAAAGTTTACTATATAGTCAACTCTCTGGTCGATACTATATAGTCTACTTTCTAGTAGAGGCTAAAATGTATTCGATAAGCGAGGCTATATTCTAGTCTATCCTGTAGTCCGTACTGTAGTTTACTCTATGCTAAGTCGAGACTTAAGTCTACACTACAGTCTAAACTATAGTTAATTTTACAGTCGAAACTATAAACTATTTTATGATCGATAATTTAGTCTATTTAGCCTATATAGTCTACTCTAAAGGACACTATTTGTATGAAATTAAGAAATACGGTCCAATTCAAAATTTATTATATTGTAAAACATTTCTTTCTTAACGAAACATACTTAGCAACAAGGGTTGCTAAATTGGCAATGAGTATGTGTGTTTTAAGCATTTTAAACGAATTAAAAAACACCCTAATCTTTATAACAGGATTTTATTACTATGTATATAAAAATTTAATATGAGGATTTTTTAAGAAATATTTCCCTACAAAGACAAGACACAAACACTCATATCTATCACTTAACATACCACTCAAACTCCGGTAGAGAACTTTTCAAAAACAAAACCTTAACAACTGGTCATTCAAATGTCCAGTTCATAAAACAAAAGAATAAAAATTCATTCATACACGTTTATATTTCCGTAGCGAATGTTTTGCATAAAAAAACCTAAAAAATACATATATGTAAGCACACCAAAGAACGCATGCATGCAACGGGTTATACAGACTGGCGATACTGTTCTTTACTAAGTTTCCGTTAAATACACCACATACCTACAAGTTTATTTCTTCTTTTCAATGAATCTTTATGACGACAGTCTATATATAAAGAAATTAAAGGATTAATGTTAAAATTTACAATGTTTTTCGTTATTTTTGAAAATTTATGGACCAATATTGTAGGGTTAAATTTTTAGAAAACACAAGACAGCATCAGTTGGGGGCTGCTCATTTAAGACTAATTTACGAAACTTGAATATAAAACAAAGCAAAACATAACATGAATACAAACGAAAACGAATGCCAAGGATTTTAAGCAGGACTAAAGTAGTCAGCAATGAGGGTAGTTAAAATATTAAGGATTTTTAATACTTTCGTCACACTGGACATAGACTCATACTCAAAGGCATATGTGTAATTTACATTTTTATTTTTTACTTGGTTACAAGTATGTTTTTTGAGTTAAAATTTCAAACAGCTCACGCGTTTTGTTAATTAAAGATTTGTTGTTGATATGTATTTTTATTGTAAAGGATTTGCTGTATAAAAGACTTGTTTGTTTAAAGGATTAATAAGATTGACTTTTAATTTGACATAAAAATCTTTAAAATTTTAATTTAGGGAGATTTTGTTGATTTCTAATTATTTAATGGATTGAACGTTTTTTGTTGTTGTTGTTAAGTAATTCAAAGAAAAGTTTCCATGGTCAATAGTACTAATGAGAATTTAATTAGATAATTCTAGACAAGCAATCACAGCAACATAATTTAATTTATATTTACTCTTTGATAGTGAGAAGTTTAAAATACATTTGAAACAATGTTTAAAATTCATTACTCAAAATCACTTTCTGAAACAATTTAGCGACTTCAGCACAGTATGCTGTCACATGGTCAAAATACGAAGAAATTTGTTTTTTAAGCCAAACTTACCTCGATGAAAGACCCCATCTTGGTGTTATTGTAATCCCGAGGAAAATATGTACTACTAGTACGTCCACTCTGCCGGGACTATAAAGAGGTGATGATCAAATGTATCCTCGGTCTTTCCTTGGTATGATTTTACATGGGGTCGAACCAATAAACCACATAATCTGGTATCACGGGAGCCGGTAGCCCGCAGGACAGAGTTTTTTACTTTGTTTGGTCGCGGTTCTTGGATACGTGCTTTTGGGTTGCTCGCAGTAGCTGTGGTTTAAACCCAACCTCGTGGAAAGAGAATGTCGGTTAAAAGACTGATACACGGTAAAGTCTATAATTTGGGATAAGTTTGCTGCTGTTGCCGAGACAACAGGTACCCAACATAGGAGTGACTGTAAGACTAAGCGTTGGAAATGAGGTGGTGTTAAGTGTATATAATAAAGGATGGATTTAGGATATACGGAACTTCGTATACCTATGTATATTGAGTATGTCGAATGTTATTCTCTATGAGTGTATCTCTATGGGTTGAATAGTAATAGATGCAAAGTATCATATGCGAGTGAAATTTTTCTTCCTTGAATTTTCCATAGTTCTCGATTATTTCCCGTAAGGACACGTTAAGTCACTAGTTCGATGTTAAAATTAATTTTCTGAAGACAACATATGTCTTTGGTATCCAGATGTCTTCATCTCAATTTGAATAATCGGTTTCGATTATTTAAAGTCAGTCAAAAGATAGATGTCTTGGACGTGCTCACCTTCACAATAGCTTGCATGGGGTAAAGAGGTGCTACCAGTATTTCCAGTCTGGCGGTACTTTAAACTGGTGATGATCAAATGTTTCATCGGTCTTTCCTTGGAATGATTTGACATGGACACCGGATAATTTGGTACTACGTTGCCCGCAGAACATTGTCCTGGCTGGTCAGTTGCTTGAGGTTATTTCGGGATCCACATAACCAGTGATTACCTTTTCCTTTATGGGAGTTAGAAGAAGCTTAACTCATGAACATGTCATTCCTCAACGAGGCTATTATGGCTATTATGGCAAGAGATTAGATAGTTCGAGAACTTGAGCAAAGTCTTGTACATGAACCGGCATAACTATGAACAAAAATTTCCACCTGCGTATATAAGAAGCACAAAGGGGCTGTTGTGAGTCGTTAAAGAAGCTCATCCTTTGGATGAAAAGGACCACAATACAAAAACTAGCACCAACGTATAAGAAGCACAAATGGGCGGTGGTGAGTCGTCGAAGAAGCTCACCCTTGGGTTGAAAAAGACCACCATGAAATAAGGCCATCAAGGCAGGTGTCACTAGTAGGATTCTGACTGGAGGATCCTTTAAAAACATATGACTTTGCTCTGTCAGTATTTATGGGTCTGTACTCAGTGTTTACTGGCTTCTAACTAAATAATGTCAATCCTAAAACCAAAAATTATATTCCAACTTATTGCTAAATATGTTAAATCAATTTTATTTTTCTTCTCAATAAACTTAAGTTTATTTTGGGAACTTTTCATCAAACTTTATTTATGCATAAAACTTAATAGAAATGTCATTGTATAACAAGTCTGAGTATAAATTGAACATGTTTAAGTAATCAAAAATAAAGTCATATTGAATTGTCATGTGAATAGAACGAAAAATATTAATATAAAGTTGTGAAAATATTTTTGCTTAAAATACAAACATATGATGGTGCAGTCCATCACAAAATGGATAAGGCATTTGGAAGAGAAAATTTGAAGAGAAATGTTTAATACGAGGAAGGTGTAATAAGTTATAAATTCGTGTAAAATTACTAAATAAAACAAGGTATTTAGATTTTGGATATTAACATTGCATTCCTACCTGCCGCCGTAACATGTTTGTTTTTCGAAATAAACAAACATTTGCGAAGGTTCTCTGCACTCATTTGTGACGTATTTTGTAAAGGAACTATAAAATGCATTTTATAAGTTTTTCAAATGAAATTAATTAACAGGAAAACTTTTGAATTCTATACATGTGTATGAAATGCAAGTACGCGAAGCTTGACACAAACATTCACACTCATGTATATTGTATAAAACTGCATTTAGTTCAACATCTTCTCAAAAAAAAAGATTTTTTTTTAATTCAAAAAGAGGAACTACAATCATGCCATAGAAATTTTGTTCATAATTATTTATGTGTATTTGTTCTGTGTTTTTTTTTTGTGTGCCGTCTTTTGATATGTGAAATTAAAGGACATTTTTTGAATGTTTCTATACTATTACAAGTGTTTACAATAACCCAGCAGTTTTCAAAGAACCAATGTATTACATTTTTTCTCATGTGTTGTGTAATTGCAAGGCTGATAGGTATTAGATCAAAGTGCTTAAATAATCTAACTGAAGTGAGAACTATAAAAGTTCAAGGAAGACACATTCTACTACGATATGCTACTTCTGTAACATGGAGCTAATGCATGAAGCAAACGAGTCAATAGTTCGAAACAAACACTTAGAACTGCAGGCTTATAATATGCTAAAACTATATACGTAAATGAATGGTCTGTTTATTTAACAAAATAACATAAAAATTAAAAAAAAAAATAACTTAAGTCATGTGAGACAAACAAAAATTTAATTGCCTTAAATTTGCATAATTCATGTTAATCTTCTGCACATAGAAAAAATAAAGGAAATTATACCGAAATTGCACAGTCATTTCATGTGTTGATGTTGAGAATCCTTAATTTATTTAATGGATATGAATGTATGGGTATTTATATACAAAAGTTATTGTAGAAAAACTCATTGCAGTAATATATTTTTGCTAGTTCTAGTTCTGTTTTAGTTCAGTTCTAGTTCAGTTCTAGTTCAATTTTAGTTCAGTTCTAGTTCAGTTCCTAGTTTAGTTCTAGTTCAGTTCTAGTTCAGTTCTAGTTCAGTTCTAGTTCAATTCTAGTTCAGTTCTAGTTCAGTTCTAGTTCAGTTCTAGTTCAGTTCTTGTTCAGTTCTAGTTCAGTTCTAGTTCAGTTCTAGTTCAGTTCTAGTTCAGTTCTAGTTCAGTTCTAGTTCAGTTCTAGTTCAGTTCTAGTTCAGTTCTAGTTCAGTTCTAGTTCAGTTCTAGTTCAGTTCTAGTTCAGTTCTAGTTCAGTTCTAGTTCAGGTCTAGTCAGGTCTAGTTCAGTTCTAGTTCAGTTCTAGTTCAGTTCTAGTTCAGTTCTAGTTCAGTTCTAGTTCAGTCGAGTTCAGTTCTAGTTCAGTTCTAGTTCAGTTCTAGTTCAGTTCTAGTTCAGTTCTAGTTCAGTTCTAGTTCAGTTCTAGTTCAGGTTCTAGTTCAGTTCTAGTCAGTTTCTAGTTCATTCTAGTTCAGTTCTAGTTCAGTTCTAGTTCAGTTCTAGTTCAGTTCTAGTTCAGTTCTAGTTCAGTTCTAGTTCAGTTCTAGTTCAGTTCTAGTTCAGTTCTAGTTCAGTTCTAGTTCAGTTCTAGTTCAGTTCTAGTTCAGTTCTAGTTCAGTTCTAGTTCAGTTCTAGTTCAGTTCTAGTTCAGTTCTAGTTCAGTTCTAGTTCAGTTCTAGTTCAGTTCTAGTTCAGTTCTAGTTTAGTTCTAGTTCAGTTCTAGTCAGTTCAGTCAGTTCCAGTTCAGTTCCAGTTCAGTTCCAGTTCAGTTCAGTTCAGTTCCAGTTCAGTTCCAGTTCAGTTCCAGTTCAGTTCTAGTTCAGTTCTAGTTCTAGTTCAGTTCTAGTTCAGTTCTAGTTCAGTTCTAGTTCAGTTCTAGTTCAGTTCTAGTTCAGTTCTAGTTCAGTTCTAGTTCAGTTCTAGTTCAGTTCTAGTTCAGTTCTAGTTCAGTTCTAGTTCAGTTCTAGTTCAGTTCTAGTTCAGTTCTAGTTCAGTTCTAGTTCAGTTCTAGTTCAGTTCTAGTTCAGTTTCTAGTTCAGTTCTAGTTCAGTTCTAGTTCAGTTCTAGTTCAGTTCTAGTTCAGTTCTAGTTCAGTTCTAGTTCAGTTCTAGTTCAGTTCTAGTTCAGTTCTAGTTCAGTTCTAGTTCAGTTCTAGTTCAGTTCTAGTTCAGTTCTAGTTCAGTTCTAGTTCAGTTCTAGTTCAGTTCTAGTTCAGTTCTAGTTCCAGTTCTAGTTCAGTTCTAGTTCAGTTCTAGTTCAGTTCTAGTTCAGTTCTAGTTCAGTTTCTAGTTCAGTTCTAGTTTCAGTTCATTAGTTCTAGTTCAGTTCTAGTTCAGTTCTAGTTCAGTTCTAGTTCAGTTCTAGTTCAGTTCTAGTTCAGTTCTAGTTCAGTTCTAGTTCAGTTCTAGTTCAGTTTCTAGTTCAGTTCTAGTTCAGTTCTAGTTCAGTTCTAGTTCAGTTCTAGTTCAGTTCTAGTTCAGTTCTAGTTCAGTTCTAGTTCAGTTCTAGTTCAGTTCTAGTTCAGTTCTAGTTCAGTTCTAGTTCAGTTCTAGTTCAGTTCTAGTTCAGTTCTAGTTCAGTTCTAGTTCAGTTCTAGTTCAGTTCTAGTTCAGTTCTAGTTCAGTTCTAGTTCAGTTCTAGTTCAGTTCTAGTTCAGTTCTAGTTCAGTTCTAGTTCAGTTCTAGTTCAGTTCTAGTTCAGTTCTAGTTCAGTTCTAGTTCAGTTCTAGTTCAGTTCTAGTTCAGTTCTAGTTCAGTTCTAGTTCAGTTCTAGTTCAGTTCTAGTTCAGTTCTAGTTCAGTTCTAGTTCAGTTCTAGTTCAGTTCTAGTTCAGTTCTAGTTCAGTTCTAGTTCAGTTCTAGTTCAGTTCTAGTTCAGTTCTAGTTCAGTTCTAGTTCAGTTCTAGTTCAGTTCTAGTTCAGTTCTAGTTCAGTTCTAGTTCAGTTCTAGTTCAGTTCTAGTTCATTTAGTTCAGTTCTAGTTCAGTTCTAGTTCAGTTCTAGTTCAGTTCTAGTTCAGTTCTAGTTCAGTTCTAGTTCAGTTCTAGTTCAGTTCTAGTTCAGTTCTAGTTCAGTTCTAGTTCAGTTCTAGTTCAGTTCTAGTTCAGTTCTAGTTCAGTTCTAGTTCAGTTCTAGTTCAGTTCAGTTCAGTTCAGTTCAGTTCTAGTTCAGTTTAGTTCAGTTCTAGTTCAGTTCTAGTTCAGTTCTAGTTCAGTTCTAGTTCAGTTCTAGTTCAGTTCTAGTTCAGTTCTAGTTCAGTTCTAGTTCAGTTCTAGTTCAGTTCTAGTTCAGTTCTAGTTCAGTTCTAGTTCAGTTCTAGTTCAGTTCTAGTTCAGTTCTAGTTCAGTTCTAGTTCAGTTCTAGTTCAGTTCTAGTTCAGTTCTAGTTCAGTTCTAGTTCAGTTCTAGTTCAGTTCTAGTTCAGTTCTAGTTCAGTTCTAGTTCAGTTCTAGTTCAGTTCTAGTTTAGTTCTAGTTCAGTAGTTCAGTTCTAGTTCAGTTCTAGTTCAGTTCTAGTTCAGTTAAAGCTAAGTTTTTCCTCCATGTAGTTTCTTCCGAATACGTTTATTAGGAACACTGTTATGATCGGAAATCACTTTGCATAAATCATGGAAATATGAAACATTTTGACGTTTTTTCGAGAGAGTTACACAGAAACTAGTTTTATATAAATTAAATTTTTTGGAAGAGTTCTACTTAAAAACTGTTCTTGCAAAAAATCTGTTTATTTAAATCATTAAAAAGATATGGAATTTAAATAAAATGCTACAAAAACTAATTTCTTGGAAACATTAATCAAAAATTTAGATTCTGTGGCGCTCAGTCAAGTCCAGGTAAGTCTACGATTCGGCAAAACTGAGTATAACGACATTTTTCCCATAAAAATAGGGGTTTATTTCTATGTTTCTTCTTCGCAACTTAGAACATTTTGTTTTAATTTCCTTTAAAAATTTGTAACATAAATCTTTATAGACAATGAGAAAATGATTTGTCGGAGTTTTTTTTTTTTGTAATTTACCACCACCTGAATGACCTCCTTGTTTGATTATTAATTATGGAATTATGACACGTGTTAAAATGCCACTGTATGCCATGTGTGAATGTGTGTAACTCAGCTTGGTATAGATTTTTTTTTTAATAAAACACAATGGGTTAAATTGAAACAAAGAAAGGGTTAAAATTGCTTAAAAACTGGTTTTATTTTTGTTAATTACTCATCATAAGTATATTTAGGAAAAACTTATATATCTTCAAATAATGTATAACAGTTGAAAGGAATCTTTATTTTATTTTCCGTTGTATTTATCCCATTGTGCACTTACATATTTCATACATGTCTTTGTCACCGTTGTTATTTTCATCATATATGCAAGAAATATTACTTTGTATCTCGCTTTGTTTTATGTTTATTTTTTAACCATTTAATGTCTTTTATTTTCTTAAACAAAAAAAAATCACATTAAAAGATGCGTAATTATTGATTTTATTTTACTCACTGAACACTTTTTCTAATGTCCTTTTACGCATAATTTCTTTTTTTAATATGTGTGTATGATAGTATAAATGAATGATGTGTTGCCACAAAGGATGAAAATTAAAAAATTATTTGCTCTGAGTAACTAGAGAGGGGAAGAATGCCAGGGATGAGATCTGACGTTCCAAGGTAAATTGAATTAATTAAGGCCTTTAGTTAGGCTAAGTCGATAGGAGGATGTATACTACACCTAGGATAATATCGATCCACATAGCATAATTTTTATCTTGGTTAAAGCACTGACTAATTGAAGTTTCATTTAATTTAGATTTTTCTTCAGGGGAATGGCAACGAAGAAAAGATGTCAGGTAATAGAGTTTAACATTAACGAAGAAACGTTTCTGGATAGGATATATTGGTACGAACAACTATACATTCAATTTAATTGCAACTTCTTTCAGTTTGCACAAAAATATCATGGGATTACTTCCCATAATAATTTTTGCAGCAACATGTAGACATACAGTCAATTAAAAATGGTATGATACAACGTACGATTAGAAAAAAGGAGGTTAGTTTATACCGATTAGCGAGCTTTGTTATAACCACCATCAAAACATGTGCCGTAAATTTGAAGCGATTAAAGTAAAGCTATATATGGACTTTGAACAATTATAGAATGATTATTTGGTAACAACCTAATGATAATAAATCCGTGGCCTTGTCATAGTTGACAACGTAAGTTATACTGATACTAAATATGAACTAATTCAGGTGACCGAAATATGCCGAGGACTTGCTCTTACCCACAGAGAACACAATGTGGTAAATCTGTTATGAACAGAGTTTTCTGTGAACATACCTGGTCCAAGAAGGAAAATTCAATGTTATCACTTGTATAAAATTCTTTACATCCATAACCTTTCAACTTAGAGACACTCATTGAGAAAACCATCCTACACATTCGCTCTAGGTACACGGATGGGTGAGGTCTGCATACTCCTACATTCATCTCTAATAATATAAACTTGACACCAACGCATTTCCAATGCTTAGTCCACAGTCACTGCTCCGCTACCACGTGAACCCCGAAGGGACCTCTCCAATAACCGAAACTCTGCCAATAAAGTCCGATACTCTGCCCAGTGGGCTGGCAGACCTCGTGGTATCAGATTATACGATTCTATGGTTCGATCCTATGTCAAATCATTCCACGAAATGATTGTGGATATATTTAATTATCACCAGTTTCTAGTCGCTTATCTCCGGGATAAGGAAAGATCATCAAGTAAGGGGGAGAAAGAAAGGACAATTCCGAAACTATGTTGATTACAAGTCAACTCTATTTGCGAGATAAGACCATAAGAAAATCTCAGGTAATCCCGATGTTTTTCAATCAGATATTGCGAAGAATGAACTACCCGCCCCTTAATAGCGCATTAACAAATATTATGTCTCTAAACTTATTTCTATCACTGTACCTCTAACATTATTGATATGTGAGAACATCTTTTAATTATAAAGTGTTATTAATATATTTCATGCCTGAACACTCTCAAATGCTCAAGTGTATTAATAGAGCATTTATGTGTTTATGATTTTTTTCTCTATTGTCTAGAAAATTATGCGTATGAAAGCAATAATGATGTTAATGGGATGAGTATGTGTGTAAGAAAGTTATAAGCAGCAGGGTGTGAAGGTAATAAATGACAAATATACTAAATTTAAAATAACATTATAGAAAGCAAAAAAAAAAAATACAAATTAAGTTAACATAATTAATGAAAAAGTCATTCATTAGCAAATATTTATATATTTCATTGCAAATTTAAAATAAACTAGTAATTTCAATTTTATTTCAATTAAAGAAGTGATATTACCTTTTTTGTAAGCTTTCCTAAAACAAAAGTTGCAAAAACACATAAACAAAGTTATTTACAAAAGTCTCTAATTAATATTTATAGAATAGATTTGGAGGTACTTAACCATCAATTTAAATGGCTGGCCACTTAAAACAAAAAATCAAAAAAAAAACAGACTACGTAAACGCACTTGATGGCCCGACCAAAAGACTCCTCTCTAACGTAGAGCGGGCCACTCACAATTTATTTATGAAAAAATTCAACGTAAAACGCAAAGTGTTTTCTAACGTTATAGCGCTACAAAACAAAGTGAAAAATGTTAAAAAAGAAAAAAAAAATACAAAAAAAAAAGTAAAAGAATAGAGGATGAGCTTAAAATGCCAATTGCACTTAAAGTGCAGTAGAACACCATACGTTGCGTTTGCTTGTGGAGATGTACAAGTGTATTTATATTTTTTTCTACATATACATAAGTAGTATATGCAAAAAAAAAGAAATTGTAAACTCACGAAAAAAAACTAAATCAACTCAAATCACAAAACAAATATGAAGCTCTTTCAGATGGTGATGATGCTCCTGCTGACGGTGATGACGGTGATGATGCTGATGCACATACAAACTTTCATAGTCAAAAAGAAAACCTAGGCCAAACGTATGAATGATACGCATATCATGACCCAGTTGGAATTGCTTAGTTGTTAGACTAGTTTAGTTCTAGTTCAGTTCTAGTCAGTTCTAGTTCAGTTCTAGTTCAGTTCTAGTTCAGTTCTAGTTCAGTTCTAGTTCAGTTCTAGTTCAGTTCTAGTTCAGTTCTAGTTCAGTTCTAGTTCAGTTCTAGTTCAGTTCTAGTTCAGTTCTAGTTCAGTTCTAGTTCAGTTCTAGTCAGTTCTAGTTCAGTTCTAGTTCAGTTCTAGTTCAGTTCTAGTTCAGTTCTAGTTCAGTTCTAGTTCAGTTCTAGTTCAGTTCTAGTTCAGTTCTAGTTCAGTTCTAGTTCAGTTCTAGTCAGTTCTAGTTCAGTTCTAGTTCAGTTCTAGTTCAGTTCAGTTCAGTTCTAGTCAGTTCTAGTGTTCAGTTCTAGTTCAGTTCTAGTTCAGTTCTAGTTCAGTTCTAGTTCAGTTCTAGTTCAGTTCTAGTTCAGTTCTAGTTCAGTTCTAGTTCAGTTCTAGTTCAGTTCTAGTTCTAGTTAAGTTCTAGTTCAGTTCTAGTTCAGTTCTAGTTCAGTTCTAGTTCAGTTCTAGTTCAGTATAGTTCAGTTCTAGTTCAGTTCTAGTCAGTTCTAGTTCAGTTCTAGTTCAGTTCTAGTTCGTTCTAGTTCAGTTCTAGTTCAGTTCTAGTTCAGTTCTAGTTCAGTTCTAGTTCAGTTTAGTTCAGTTTCTAGTTCAGTTCTAGTTCAGTTCTAGTTCAGTTCTAGTTCAGTTTCTAGTTCAGTTCTAGTTCAGTTCTAGTTCAGTTCTAGTTCAGTTCTAGTTCAGTTCTAGGTTCAGTTCTAGTTCAGTTTCTAGTCTAGTTCAGTTCAGTAGTTCAGTTCTAGTTCAGTTCTAGTTCAGTTCTAGTTCAGTTCTAGTTCAGTTCTAGTTCAGTTCTAGTTCAGTTCTAGTTCAGTTCTAGTTCAGTTCTAGTTCAGTTCTAGTTCAGTTCTAGTTCAGTTCTAGTTCAGTTCTAGTTCAGTTCTAGTTCAGTTCTAGTTCAGTTTAGTTCAGTTAGCTTCAGTTCTAGTTCAGTTCTAGTTCAGTTCTAGTTCAGTTCTAGTTCAGTCTAGTAGTTCAGTTCTAGTTCAGTTTCTAGTTTCAGTTCTAGTTCAGTCTAGTTCAGTTTAGTACAGTTCTAGTTCAGTTCTAGTTCAGTTCTAGTTCAGTTCTAGTTCAGTTCTAGTTCAGTTCCTAGTTCAGTTCTAGTAGTTCTAGTTCAGTTCTAGTTCAGTTCTAGTTCAGTCTAGTTCAGTTCTAGTTTCAGTTCTAGTTCAGTTCTAGTTCAGTTCTAGTTCAGTTCTAGTTCAGTTCTATGTTCAGTTCTAGTTCAGTTCTAGTTCAGTTCTAGTTCAGTTCTAGTCAGTTCTAGTTCAGTTCTAGTTCAGTTCTAGTTCAGTTCTAGTTAGTTCTAGTTCAGTTCTAGTTCAGTTCTAGTTCAGTTCTAGTTCAGTTCTAGTTCAGTTCTAGTTCAGTTCTAGTTCAGTCTAGTTCAGTTTCTAGTTCAGTTTCTAGTTATTCTAGTTTCAGTTCTAGTTCAGTTCTAGTTCAGTTCTAGTTCAGTTCTAGTTCAGTTCAGTTCAGTTCTAGTTCAGTTCTAGTTCAGTTCTAGTTCAGTTCTAGTTCGTTCTAGGTTAGTTCGTTCTAGTTCAGTTCTAGTTCAGTTCAGTTCAGTTCAGTTCTAGTTCAGTTCTAGTTCAGTTCTAGTTCAGTTCTAGTTCAGTTCTAGTTCAGTTCTAGTTCAGTTCTAGTTCAGTTCTAGTTCAGTTCTAGTTCAGTTCTAGTTCAGTTCTAGTTCTAGTTCAGTTCTAGTTCAGTTCTAGTTCAGTTCTAGTTCAGTTCTAGTTCAGTTCTAGTTCAGTTCTAGTTCAGTTCTAGTTCAGTTCTAGTTCAGTTCTAGTTCAGTTCTAGTTCAGTTCTAGTTCAGTTCTAGTTCAGTTCTAGTTCAGTTCTAGTTCAGTTAAAACTACAGTCCATATTAAATTCAATACAAATACATTACCATTATTTCCTAATGGATCATTACGTGGTACGAAATTGGTATTCGTGATGTTGTTGTTGTTGTTTTTGCAACTTTTCACAAAACATAATGCTGCAATCATAGAAAAAACTCTTGCATAAATACGTAAAGGTCTATTTCCAGAGAAACCATATAGAGACCAAAATGCACTTTTTCTACACAAGAGTTTGCAACTGCACACCAATACACACACGCACTACACATTTACATATATATACTGCAGATGGTTGCATCACAAAACTGAAAGGATCAATAAGGATACGCGAATACGTAGTTTTTTTTAGCGAAATTTAAAAAATAAAATAGAAATACACACACCTACAAATAAAAAACCCACACCAAACGAACTCATCAACAGTAAAAGACAAAGAATACGAGTTGTTATGGAGAAAAGAGGAAATGTGTAGAATGAGTTTTAGGAAGTCAGAATATATAAAGGAGTGTTGTTGGCAATAGTGCATTCTAGTAACAAGGACATAAACAAACGCAGGCACACATACACACAAGCACACACGAAGACTAGCTTATACAAATGAGAAGTTTCGTGTGTGTTTCTATGTCGAGCAACATAAGCAGGCCAAAGCTAAAATAAAAGTATTCAAATAAAATCTACAAAACACAAAACTTTTTTGATTTTTTCCAACATTTTTTTGAAAAGTGTGTATGCACTGCAGTTTTTTGCATAATACAAAACTGCATCAGTACAGAAAAAAAATGTAGAAAAGAAATGAATTTTATGTTGATGGGAGTGTGTTCTCAGAATGATTGAATGTTACTCCTACCAATGGTCAACGGAAATTGTATGTACTAAATGCACACACTCGAACACAGCAAGAAAAGTTGCAAGTTGCAAGAATACTGAAATGTTTTAGACTTTAGGAGATTACACTGCAGAAAATAAAATTATAATAAAAATTAATTAAATTTGGTTTAAAATTTATTTATTCTGTGGGTTGGCAATATCTGCAGATGTTTTGAACAATAGCAATTATTGCGTAAATATTTAATATGTTATTTTTTGAGGGATTATATTTAAAACAGTTATTTCATATTTGATCTAAAATAATAAACATTTAAAGGCAATGCAATAAGTTCTAGTTCAGTTCTAGTTCTAGTTCAGTTCTAGTTCAGTTCTAGTTCAGTTTTAGTTCGGTTCAGTTCTAGTTCAGTTCTAGTTCAGTTCTAGTTCAGTTCTAGTTCAGTTCTAGTTCAGTTCTAGTCAGTTCTAGTTCAGTTCTAGTTCAGTTCTAGTTCAGTTCTAGTTTAGTTCTAGTTAGTTCTAGTTCAGTTCTAGTTCAGTTCTAGTTCAGTTCTAGTTCAGTTTAGTCAGTTCTATTCAGTTTTCTAGTTCAGTTCAGTCGTTCTAGTTCAGTTCTAGTTCAGTTCTAGTTCAGTTCTAGTTCAGTTCTAGTTCAGTTCTAGTTCAGTTTCTAGTTCAGTTCTAGTTCAGTTCTAGTTCAGTTCTAGTTCAGTTCTAGTTCAGTTCTAGTTCAGTTCTAGTTCAGTTCTAGTTCAGTTCTAGTTCAGTTCTAGTTCAGTTCTAGTCAGTTCTAGTTCAGTTCTAGTTCAGTTCTAGTTCAGTTCTAGTTCAGTTCTAGTTCAGTTAGTTCAGTTCTAGTTCAGTTCTAGTTCAGTTCTAGTTCAGTTCTAGTTCAGTTCTAGTTCAGTTCTAGTTCAGTTCTAGTTCAGTTCTAGTTCAGTTCTAGTTCAGTTCTAGTTCAGTTCTAGTTCAGTTCTAGTTCAGTTCTAGTTCAGTTCTAGTTCAGTTCTAGTTCAGTTCTAGTTCAGTTTAGTTCAGTTCTAGTTCAGTTCTAGTTCAGTTCTAGTTCAGTTCTAGTTCAGTTCTAGTTCAGTTCTAGTTCAGTTCTAGTTCAGTTCTAGTTCAGTTCTAGTTCAGTTCTAGTTCAGTTCTAGTTCAGTTCTAGTTCAGTTCTAGTTCAGTTCTAGTTCAGTTCTAGTTCAGTTCTAGTTCAGTTCAAGTTCAGTTCTAGTTCAGTTCTAGTTCAGTTCTAGTTCAGTTCTAGTTCAGTTCTAGTTCAGTTCTAGTTAGTTCTAGTTCAGTTCTAGTTCAGTTCTAGTTCAGTTCTAGTTCAGTTCTAGTTCAGTTCTAGTTCAGTTCTAGTTTAGTTCTAGCTCAGTTCTAGTTCAGTTCTAGTTCAGTTCTAGTCAGTTTAGTTCAGTTCTAGTTCAGTTCTAGTTCAGTTCTAGTTCAGTTCTAGTTCAGTTCTAGTTCAGTTCTAGTTCAGTTCTAGTTCAGTTCTAGTTCAGTTCTAGTTCAGTTCTAGTTCAGTTCTAGTTCAGTTCTAGTCAGTTCTAGTTCTAGTTCAGTTCTAGTTCAGTTCTAGTTCAGTTCTAGTTCTAGTTCAGTTCTAGTTCAGTTCTAGTTCAGTTCTAGTTCAGTTCTAGTTCAGTTCTAGTTCAGTTCTAGTTCAGTTCTAGTTCAGTTCTAGTTCAGTTCTAGTTCAGTTCTAGTTCAGTTCTAGTTCAGTTCTAGTTCAGTTCTAGTTCAGTTCTAGTTCAGTTCTAGTTCAGTTCTAGTTCAGTTCTAGTTCAGTTTTAGTTCAGTTCTAGTTCAGTTCTAGTTCAGTTCTAGTTCAGTTCTAGTTCAGTTCTAGTTCAGTTCTAGTTCAGTTCTAGTTCAGTTCTAGTTCAGTTCTAGTTCAGTTCTAGTTCAGTTCTAGTTCAGTTCTAGTTCAGTTCTAGTTCAGTTCTAGTTCAGTTCTAGTTCAGTTCTAGTTCAGTTCTAGTTCAGTTCTAGTTCAGTTCTAGTTCAGTTCTAGTTCAGTTCTAGTTCAGTTCTAGTTCAGTTCTAGTTCAGTTCTAGTTCAGTTCTAGTTCAGTTCTAGTTCAGTTCTAGTTCAGTTCTAGTTCAGTTCTAGTTCAGTTCTAGTTCAGTTCTAGTTCAGTTTCTAGTTCATTCTAGTTCAGTTCTAGTTCAGTTCTAGTTCAGTTCTAGTTCAGTTCTAGTTCAGTTCTAGTTCAGTTCTAGTTCAGTTCTAGTTCAGTTCTAGTTCAGTTCTAGTTCAGTTCTAGTTCAGTTCTAGTTCAGTTCTAGTTCAGTTCTAGTTCAGTTCTAGTTCAGTTCTAGTTCAGTTCTAGTTCAGTTCTAGTTCAGTTCTAGTTCAGTTCTAGTTCAGTTCTAGTTCAGTTCTAGTTCAGTTCTAGTTCAGTTCTAGTTCAGTTCTAGTTCAGTTCTAGTTCAGTTCTAGTTCAGTTCTAGTTCGTCTAGTTCAGTTCCAGTTCAGTTCGAGTTTAGTTTTAGTTCAGTTCACATCCAGTTTCATCAATTTCCTGTTTTATTTTGTTAGGGCGTTGTGAACTGCCCACTTTTCATTATATTTATGTAAAATTTAGAAATCCATTGACATTCAATGCAGTTTTCTAGTGCAGCAGTAGTATGTATCAGTGTAGTTTATGGCGATGCGTTTGTAATAAAATATAAACAAACAGAAAACGCGAAATGCATATAAATTGCATCAAACCAAGGCCCCATGACTCTTTTTCTACTATACAAGGACTAAATACATGCATACACCCAAACACACACTCACATATACATACAGGCTTTAAACTAACCAACCAAATGCTGATGCATCCTGATTTTTTTTCCAGTTTTTTATATTTTGGAAAAAGTAAAACCCCTGTCCGTGCTTTCTTTTTTGGCGACTATGTTGACTGTTGTTGGCTAAAACATAGTAGAAAAAAATGCTGAAACATTGCATAAGTTTTGTATGCAGTTTGAAGCGTAAGAAAGGGTATGAGTGTCTTTGATAGGTGGGGTTAGATGTTTTGGGGAGTCAGGGTAAATAGAAAAACATAAGGCAAAATGTAAAAACTTAGTCTACTGTCGAATATAAAACAAATGAAATAAATGCAATTTTTTCTTTGTGCTGCTGCTGGTTTGGCTGATATTGTATAGAGTCTTCAATCGAACTGACAACTTTTTACACACACACACTAAAAATCCATCAAAGTACCACAAGTGACATAATACAGAGCCCTGGTTATTTAAAGTGGGGATTGGAATTTCATATGGGCTTGAGTTATACGTTTATTTGTAAGTGTCTAAGTATAAATATAAAACTTCACATACAAAAGTTACATTAAAAAGTTCCGATTTAGAGAGAATTCATCTAAAATTTTCTAGGATATTGAAAATTTATCGAAAATTGTTAAAATTGCTTTTAATTTTAGAAAAAAAACGATGAATTCATCTCCTTTGATCTAAGTCTAAAGACTACGCTCTTGCTATTAAAATCAACTCAACACACGACTTCAAACCAAACGCAACAACCATACACAAAAAACCAACAACATCAACGTAATAAAACAGAAAAAAACTTTTTAGTCCTTTTTACAAAGTAAAATTGTATATTTTACGCAAAAAATTTGAAAATACTCGCTGTGTATTGAATAAAAAAGTAATCAACAATGTCTATTTTGTACAGCTACAAAAACAATATAACAAAACAACTACAACAACAACAAAAATTTACGCTATTATTTTATTTGTTTTTGTGTTTTTCTCTACAATATTTGAACACACACACTTACCAATTCACTTCAAACACACAGATACAAATTTGATTTTCTATGTATATAAAAAGCAAAAGAAAAAAACCGAATTAAAACAAAACAAAAAAAGGAACGCACAAAAACGAAAAAGTTTTTAACGACTTGTCCCATCTGGTCAATCCAATCCAAAGCAACTGACAAACACACACACACACATCAACAAACTTACAGATTTATAACGCCACACAATCCATTGCACTCTGGCTGTCATGCAGGACTTGCAATAAACTGATGAAACTGACTGCTGGCTGTGCTGCACCATTATTTGTAAAATGGTATAGACAAACAAATTGCATTTTCTATAGGCAATTTCACTAGTTACAGCAACAACAACAACAAATGCTAACAGATAGATAATAGAAATCCTTTTACCATCCTATTTTAGCTGCTCCAGCTCCTGATTTGATGGAATGTGTATAGAATTATCGATTCTTTTATGCGTTTCCACATTTATACACAATGACGTGAATTTCGTTATTGCAGTTGCTGTTCTGTTTTCTGTTTTTTTTTCGGAACTAAATAGGTTTGGGTAATGTTAGGGATTTTAAAATTTTTTAGGAGGAATCTGCCCTAATGTATGCTCAACTGCGAATACAAGAGGATGCGTTCGTTTTTGTAATTAAACTACATACATGAACGAACGCTATATGTTCTCTTTTCCTTTTTTGTTGGTTTTAGAGATGGTGCGAGATATTTTGATTTAATTTTTAGATGCAGTTTTTTCAATGCATTTTTAAAATGTTTTTTGTAGTAAATGAGTTAGAAGGTATTTGCATAATGATGACCTGGGCATTGGTTATTGGCAATAAGTTAGAATAAACTTATTTTGGGAATTTAAAAAATTATCAAAAATTTATTATAAAAGAAATTTGAACAAAAATTTATAAAATTTTCTATATAAGATTTTTAAAAATTTTCTATAGAAGAAACTTATAAAATTTTCTATAGAAAAGAAAATTTATTAAAATTTATAAAATTTTTTATAGAAAACAAATTTATAAAATTTTCTATAAAAAAAATTTTCTATAGAAAAAAAGGTATAAAATTTTCTATAGAAAAAAAAATTATCTATTATTTTCTATAGAAAAGAAAAGTTATAAAATTTCTATAAAAAAGAAAGGAAAGAAAATTCATAAAGTTCTCTATAGAAAAGAAAATTTATAAAATTTTCTATAGAAAAGAAAATTTATAAAATTTTCTACAGAAAGGAAAATTTATAAAATTTTCTATAGAAAAGAAAATTTATAAAATTTTCTATAGAAACGAAAATTTATAAAATTTTCTATAGAAACGAAAATTTATAAAGTTTTCAATAGAAAAGAAAATTTATAAAATTTTTTATAGAAGAGAGAATTTATAAAATGTTCTATAGAAAAAAATTATAAAATTTTCTATAGAAAAGAAAACTTATTAAACTTTATATAGAAATTTTCTATAGAAAAACGAAAATTTATAAAGTTTTCAATAGAAAAGAAAATTTATAAAATTTTTTATAGAAGAGAGAATTTATAAAATGTTCTATAGAAAAAAAATTATAAAATTTTCTATAGAAAAGAAAACTTATTAAACTTTATATAGAAACAAAATTTATAATTTTCTATAGAAAAGAAAATTTATAAAATTTTCTTCAATAATTTATTAAATTTTCTATCGTAGAAAAAATTTATAAAATTTTCTATAGAAAAGAAAATTTATAAAATTTTCTATAGAAAAGAAAATTTATAAAATTTTCTATAGAAAAGAAAATTTACAAAATTTTCTATAGAAAAAGAATATTTATAAAATTTTCTATAGAAACGAAAATTTATAAAGTTTTCAATAGAAAAAAATTATCTATTATTTTCTATAGAAAAGAAAACTTATAAAATTTCTATAAAAATTAAAGGAAAGAAAATTCATAAAGTTCTATATAGAAAAGAAAATTTATATAATTTTCTATAAGAAAGAAAATCTATTAAATTTTCTATGGAAAAGAAAATTTATAAAATTTTCTATAGAAAAGAAAATTTATAAAATTTTCTATAGAAAAGAAAATTTATAAAAACTTCTATAGAAGAGAGAATTTATAAAATCTTCTATAGAAGAGAGAATTTATAAAATTTTCTATAGAAAGGAAAATTTATAAAATTTTTTATGGAAAAGAAAATCTATAAAATTTTCTATAGAAAAGAAAATGTATAAAATTTTCTATAGAAAAGAAAATTTATAAAATTTTTTATAGAAAAGAAAATTTATAAAATTTCTATAGAAAAGAAAATTTATAAAATTTTCTATAGAAATGAAAATTTATAAAATTTCTATAGAAAAGAAAATTTATAAAATGTTCTATAGAAAAGAAAATGTATAAAATTTTCTATAGAAAAGAAAATTTATAAAATTTTCTTCAATATAACATTCTTTAGGAACTATGCCAACAACTCAATCAGTTTCGCACCTTTCGAAATATTTACTTGTTCCAGTACAATAATGGTTTGTACTTCTTCAATATCTAAGAAAAATGTTTTAAAATTTAAATTAACATCTGCACTTTTTGTTAGGCCAGTTTAAAACCAAACTTTTTTAAGTTTAAATTCTAAATAAGCCAAAAAATAATAATTAAACCTGACCAGGACAACAAAATCCATCATATAACAAAAACCCATCACATACACACACACACCACAAATACTACAACCCCTAAAAATATGCATGCACAAATTTATTTTTTTTATATTTTGATTTTTTATGAGTGTCCAAAAAGTAATGTTTTTGTGGTTTACAATCAAAATGCCATTAAAAATGCTTTAATAACGACAATATTAAAGCTGTAATTTGCTCAAAATAAAGTAGAATAAAATCATGATTTTTTTATACATTTTTTATAAAAGTGCAATAAAAACGAAAAAATATAAGAAAATGTTTTGATTTACACCTTAATTTTACGAGACGTAAATACTGCATATTTTTATTGCGATCAAATTACAAATTGCTCATAATTTTTTTGTCTTGCCAAAGATTTACTTGACAAGTCTGACAACGTGACATTTGTTAAAGACATTAAAAATTATTCTCAATAATAAACTTTTGATAATTTGTTGAAATAAAGAAAATGTTTGATTTCATTTTTTTAAGTGCAGTACCTTACAATTGAAGAATAAGCAGCAAAATTTGTCTTCGGGTGGGTGACCATAGTACAGAATACAGACTAGACTATAGTACAGAATACAGACTACACTACAGTCCAGACTATAGTTCAGACTATAAATTAAATTGTAGTCCATGCTACAAACTAGATAATAGTCCACACTATAGACTAGACTATAGTCGAGACTACAGACTAGACCATAGCACAGACTACACTATAGTCAAGACTATAGACTGCAGACTATACTATAGTCCTGACTATAATCCTAGACTACAGATTAGACTATAGACCAGACTATAGACTGGACTATAGACCAGACTATAGACTAGACTATAGACTAGACTATAGACTAGACTATAGACTAGACTATAGAATAGACTATAGACTAGACTATAGACTAGACTATAGACTAGACTATAGACTAGACTATAGACTAGACTATAGACTAGACTATAGACTAGACTATAGACTAGACTATAGACTAGACTAAAGACCAGACTATAGACTAGACTAAAGACTAGACTATAGACTAGACTATAGACTAGACCTATATACTAGACTATAGACTAGACTATAGACTAGACTATAGACTAGACTATAGACTAGACTATAGACTAGACTATAGACTAGACTATAGACTAGACTATAGACTAGACTATAGACTAGACTATAGACTAGACTATAGACTAGATATAGACTAGACTATAGACTAGACTATAGACTAGACTATAGACTAGACTATAGACTAGACTATAGACTAGACTATAGACTAGACTAAGACTAGACTATAGACTTAGACTTATAGACTAGACTATAGACTAGACTATAGACTAGACTATAGACTAGACTATAGACTAGACTATAGTCTAGACTATAGACTAGATATATAGACTAGACTATAGTCTAGACTAGACTAACTAGACTAGACTATAGACTAGACTATAGACTAGACTATAGACTAGACTATAGACTAGACTATAGACTAGACTATAGACTAGACTATAGACTAGACTATAGACTACGACTATAGACAGACTATAGACTAGACTATAGACTAGACTATAGACTAGACTATAGACTAGACTATAGACTAGACTATAGACTAGACTATAGACTAGACTATAGACTAGACTATAGACTAGACTATAGACTAGACTATAGACTAGACTAGACTAGACTATAGACTAGACTATAGACTAGACTATAGACTAACTATAGACTAGACTATAGACTAGACTATAGACTAGACTATAGACTAGACTATAGACTAGACTATAGACTAGACTATAGACTAGACTATAGACTAGACTATAGACTAGACTATAGACTAGACTATAGACTAGACTATAGACTAGACTATAGACTAGACTGACTAGACTAGACTATAGACTAGACTATAGACTAGACTATAGTCTAGACTATAGACTAGACTATAGACTAGACTATAGACTAGACTATAGACTAGACTATAGACTATAGACTAGACTATAGACTAGACTATAGACTAGCCTATAGACTAGCCTATAGACTAGACTATAGACTAGCCTATAGACTAGACTATAGACTAGACTATAGACTAGACTATAGACTAGACTATAGACTAGACTATAGACTAGCCTATAGACTAGCTATAGACTAGGACTATAGACTAGACTATAGACTAGACTATAGACTAGACTATAGACTAGACTATAGACTAGACTATAGACTAGACTATAGACTAGACTATAGACTAGACTATAGACTAGACTATAGACTAGACTATAGACTAGACTATAGACTAGACTATAGACTAGACTATAGACTAGACTATAGACTAGACTATAGACTAGACTATAGACTAGACTATAGACTAGACTATAGACTAGACTATAGACTAGACTATAGACTAGACTATAGACTAGACTATAGACTAGACTATAGACTAGACTATAGACTAGACTATAGACTAGACTATAGACTAGACTATAGACTAGACTATAGACTAGACTATAGACTAGACTATAGACTAGACTATAGACTAGACTATAGACTAGACTATAGACTAGACTATAGACTAGACTATAGACTAGACTATAGACTAGACTATAGACTAGACTATAGGACTATAGACTAGACTATAGACTAGACTATAGACTAGACTATAGACTAGGACTATAGACTAGACTATAGACTAGACTATAGACTAGACTATAGACTAGACTATAGACTAGACTATAGACTAGACTATAGACTAGACTATAGACTAGACTATAGACTAGACTATAGACTAGACTATAGACTAGACTATAGACTAGACTATAGACTAGACTATAGACTAGACTATAGACTAGACTATAGACTAGACTATAGACTAGACTATAGACTAGACTATAGACTAGACTATAGACTAGACTATAGACTAAACTATAGACGGTTGTCTATAATCCGGACTATTATGTACTCTAGTGGTTAGATTATACAAAAGGCATAAGAATAGCATACAATAGAATTCGACAATAGTGACCAGCATCAAATTGGTCATTATCCTCTTTAACATGATGTCTTCCAAATTGACCAATTTTATTTTCTTGTAACAATTTTATTACCTTACATTGGTCATCTTCCATTTGTACATGTAATTTTTTACACTCTTCATTTAATGGTCTTAAGTTTTGTCGAAAAAAAAAAGAATTAAAAACGACATCGAACAAATAAAAAGTCAAAATTCATCATAAGTTTAATGGTAAATGAACAATTTTCTTTTTAACGCTACGATATTAATGCAACATTAAAGATGATGTTCGTTTATGAGATGCCAATACTTGTCGCAAATGATGTGGCATAAGACATGAAAGATACATTTATTGCTGTTATCCATAAAAGACTTCTAAAAGAAGCGTACTGTTTTTGTGGTTAAAAATTTATTTGTTGTAAGTGGTAAATATGTTCACATTAATGAATAAACATGCAACAATATTTATGTGGAACCAATTTTTTTGCAATTATATTATTTGTTACATTGTTGCTGTTTTTTTTTTTGTAGATTTTTTTTAAATTTTTCATTTGCAATGAACTATAAAACTTAATACAAAAAGGTATTTTTTGTTGCAACTTTTTTGTTCTTGTTGCAATTTTTTACCTTTGACTTCATTTCCACATCAATTATTTTAGACAAAGCTGGTGGCATCAGTGTTTTAAATTGAATGTGAACAAAGAATGAATTTGCCAACATTTAATTACTGTTTAGTTTGGCTGCTAAAAAATAGCGTCTGGTGTGGGAACCAATTTTTTTATTTCTTTAAAAGGGATTATTGTTGTTATACCCTACACCACTTTAGTGGGGAGGGTATATTGGGTTTGTGCTGATGTTTGTAACGCACAATAATATTGGTCCTATACCCACCTTAAAGTATACCTATCGGCTCAGAATCATTTTCTGAGTAGATTTAGCTATGTCCGTCCGTCCGTCTGTCCGTCCGTCTGTCCGTCCGTCCGTCTGTCTGTCTGTCCGTCTGTCTGTCCGTCCATGTAAACCTTGTAATCAAACTACAGGTCGCAATTTTGAAGATAATTCAATGAAATTTGGTACATGATCTTCTATTGTCGCAGGGACGAAGCCTGTTGAAAATGGTTATGATCGGTTCATTATTACACCTAACCCCCATACAACTGAACCCCCGAATAGGGCTTTTAAACCTTGTAATCAAACTACAGGTCGCAATTTTGGAGACAATTCAATGAAATTTGGCACATGATCTTTTATGGTACCGTAGACGAAGCCTGTTGAAAATGGTTTACATCAGTCCATTATTTCACCTAGCCCCCATACAACTGAACCCGCCGAATAGGGCTTTTAAGTTCATAATTATGTTTAATATACTCATATCTCGACAAAAAGCTGCAAAAACCAAGTTGTATACAAGACTTGATGACCCTCACGAATTCCATAATAATAGGTTCTCATATGACCCTAGCCCCTATGAAAAGCCCCCATCAAAATTTCACTTAAATGTCCACAATTTTATTCAACAATAAACGGCTTAAGTATGTATATATAAGGCAAGGTACAATTCAACTTAAATGCTTTATTATAGCAACTAAATCACATTCTATTTTTGTCAAAGGTGTAGGGTATTATATGGTCGGCCTCGCCTGACTATAATTTCTTACTTGTTTTTTTTTTCGATATTAAAGTTAACAACTACTATTGTATTTAATCATATGTAAAATACAAACAAATTTAAAAAATAGACTTTACAGATGAGCAGATTACAATACATTTCGTTAATATTTAGTTGTGATCTGCGAAATAGTAAATTCAAAATTTTTGAGATTATTATAATACTAAATATAGAAACATTAAATTTAGAGTTCTGGGAGAATAGAAATCTGAAGGAAAGGATTTTGGTACTTTTTCGTTCTTTTATTGGCAAATTTAAATGTTTTTGCAATATTGAACTTTGAAACAATAAAATAAGGGAAAAGAGCTGTTGACCTGACAAATGCAAAACCAATGTAACAAAGGCTGAATTAAAAATATGGGTAAGAGAATCCCATAAGGCCTCTTGGAATAATGAAACGGCGGGTAGAACCACAAAGATCCTATGGAGTGACCCTGATGAGAACAAGACGAAAAATCTCCTCAAAATGAGCAAGTCTGAAGTTAGTATGATAGAACTTATTCTGAGTGGACACACAGGATTACGAGCAAATCTATATAAAATTGGCCATGTGGATTCAGACGAATGTAGAGCATGTGGAGAGGACAGTGAACGTCTGGAGCACTTTCTTTGCCACTGTCAAGCATTCGTCGAAGTTAGATCCAAGTATCTTGGAAGTGATGTTATTCCAGAAATAACATTCATGACTTGGAAGTGATGTTATTCCAGAAATAACATTCATGACTAATACTGATTAGAAAATTCATAGGAATCACGTCCAGGAAACTGAGTTTCTGAACGTTGAAAAATAATATACTCATGGACTATTTTTTTTTTTTTTTCATTAAAAGGAGCGCACAACAGGGCCGATAGTGGCATAGGTGTTCCTCCTATCAACCTAACCTAACCTAACCTACAAGAAAACTTAAACATTGCAATTTTTCACATTTCTTCCTATGAAATTAAGAACCTTGTGAATTGTTTTAAAATCTGTTGTAGTTGCTGAGATATCACCCATTGAAGTTTGTTGGAAAGTGATTTTGAGTCAGTTGTAACTTTGACAGAAAGAATATTTGTCAGATATTAAGTCTTTATTTTAAAGTTAATAGACTAAACTATCAGATGGCATACAACATTTTACAAATAAAGTTGTCTTGGCGCTGTTATAACGTCACAAAAAACGGCCAAAAAATGGCGTTTTTAAAATTTCAGGATAAGATATCTCAAATTCCAGATGTGATGGAGAAAATCTGATCAGATTCGGTTTCAGTGCTGAGATCTATAATTGTCCCAGGCCCCATAAAAGACTTAATTAATATATGAGAGTACAATTCTTCTTAAATCTAGTCGTAAATGATCGATAGATCGATTTATAATGATCTAAGTCGTTATATCAAGCCACCATGTGAAACCTACTTGCTTCGAGGCAATTTAGTCAAATATAAACATATTTATTATATTTTATGTATTTCAAAAAGTGGAGATTACTAAATAAAAGAACCTCAGTATCAACAAATTTTAAAAAACTCATGTTCCGATATTTTCTGGTTTGGATTTTTTTTAAATAGTTCAAAATTTCTAATTGGAAAATGACAAAAAGATTTTTTATTAATTTGGATTCCTATTAAAAACTCCTTTGCTAGCGTCATCTAGTAATGAGTAGTAGATCTAAAATCGTTTAACAATTCTAATTGGACTTAGGTCGATAATACAGTCTAAAAAAACGGATAAAAACTCTAAAGGGGGTTGTAAAATAGCTTATCTAATATTTAAGAGTAGTTTACAATAAATACTCTTAAATAAAAATTCGGGTGTGATTTTGAAAAAAACGACATAGAAGCCAGGGGTTGCAAGGCAACAAAAATCAACCACCAAAAACTAAACAATAGACTATTAAATCACCAGCAGAGTTGCCAACACTACGCAGATGAATGACTGTATAGACAGACTGTAGAAAGAGGCAGATTGTATGACATGCGAGCCATTATTGAAACACGTCTAAACAGTATGGTATCCACCAGCAAAATGGTAGTATATGTATATCGGTTAATAAATGTTGGCAGGACAATAGAGACACCTACTACTTCTACCTCTACTACTAACTTAAAACCGAACGCCTAGTACTGCTGAGCTGCCACCGCATATGATGTGTAAGCGTGCATGTGTTGAGGTGAGTTGGTGATGGCTGCTACAATATGCAAAACTAAAACAATATGGTTTTGTGGCAGAAATAAAAAAAAATCGTTGCTAGATATTTTTTGATGTTTGTTTGCGCATGACAAAAAATTATTTCTGCAGTTTTTTTTTTCCAACAAAAATTATAATCCTTGCTAGAAGAATGCACTGCACTATGCAATTTTGTGTGGCTGTTGCCTGCTTCTATGTATGTATACGTTGATTATTACTATTGTGTTGTATGCATTTAGTATGTATTAGAGAGTTGCATGTTGCAAAAATGCATTTATATACAGGCAGCCATATAAATGCATATAATATGCATTATTTTAGTTATATACTAGTATACACAAGCACTTTTTCTATCTATTTTAAGCTATGGCTATAGTTTTTTTTTCTATTTGTAGTGTTTTTTTTTTTCAATATTTTTAGTCGGTTTTATGTGTATTTTTATTTATTAGAATTGCCAGTTTTTTATGCCATAGTTACGCCATAGGATTTGTTAGACAATTTTTTTTAGTTATAATATTGAATACAGAATTCGATATATGAATCATTAATCATAAATTTTAGCAAAAATATTATTAATGTTTTTTTTTTTTGCATCCCGTTTCTGTTTGCAATAGTAGATAGAGCCGAAAAAAAACAACAACTACCATCAATTGATGATAGAAACTGTTTGCTACAAAAAACAATTTATAAATACTTTTTTGATGAAAAGCCAAAGACAAATTTTGTCATTGTAGTTGTTGTTGCTGCTGCCGGTTTTATTTCGAAATCCCAATAAATTTATTTGAAATTAAAATTTCTATTTTTTTACCATTTTAATTGATTTTTTAATTGTTGCCGTGATATTTCCGCCGGATATAAAAAATATTATTGTGTGTTTTGTTTATTTATTATTTGATTGTTAAATATATATTATTAATTGTAATTTAATTTAGAAGTAATAGAGAGGGAAAGGATAGAGAAAATAATTCATGTAAGGAAATTCAGATGGGAAGGTTTTCGTATATAAAAATGTTTTTTTCATAACTAACTAACTAACTAACTAACTAACTAACTAACTAACTAACTACTAACTAACTAACTACTAACTAACTAACTAACTAACTAACTAACTAACTACTAACTAACTAACTAACTAACTAACTAACTACTAACTAACTAACTAACTACTAACTAACTAACTAACTAACTAACTAACTAACTACTAACTAACTAACTAACTAACTAACTACTAACTAACTAACTACTAACTAACTACTAACTAACTAACTAACTAACTAACTAACTAACTAACTAACTAACTAACTACTAACTAACTAACTAACTAACTAACTAACTACTACTAACTACTAACTAACTAACTAACTAACTAACTAACTAACTAACTAACTAACTAACTAACTAACTAACTAACTAACTAACTAACTAACTAACTAACTAACTAACTAACTAACTAACTAACTAACTAACTAACTAACTAACTAACTAACTAACTACTAACTAACTAACTAACTAACTAACTAACTAACTACTAACTAACTAACTACTAACTAACTAACTAACTAACTAACTAACTAACTAACTAACTAACTAACTAACTAACTAACTAACTAACTAACTAACTACTAACTAACTAACTACTAACTAACTAACTACTAACTAACTAACTAACTAACTAACTACTAACTAACTAACTAACTAACTAACTAACTAACTAACTAACTAACTAACTAACTAACTAACTAACTAACTAACTAACTAACTAACTAACTAACTAACTACTAACTAACTAACTAACTAACTAACTAACTAACTAACTAACTAACTAACTAACTAACTAACTACTAACTAACTAACTAACTACTAACTAACTAACTAACTAACTACTAACTAACTAACTAACTAACTAACTAACTAACTAACTAACTAACTAACTAACTAACTAACTAACTAACTAACTAACTAACTAACTAACTAACTAACTAACTAACTAACTAACTAACTAACTAACTAACTAACTAACTAACTAACTAACTAACTAACTAACTAACTAACTAATAACTACTAACTAACTAACTAACTAACAACTAACTAATAACTAACTACTAACTACTAACTAACTAACTACACTACTACTACTAACTAACTAACTACTAACTAACTAACTACTACTACTAACTACTAACTACTAACTACTAACTAACTAACTACTAACTAACTACTAAGCTAACTAACTAACTAACTAACTAACTAACTAACTACTAACTAAACTACTAACTAACTAACTAACTAACTAACTAACTAACAACTAACTACTAACTAACTAACTAACTAACTAACTAACTAACTAACTACTAACTAACTAACTAACTAACTAACTACTAATACTAACCTAAACTAACTAACTAACTAACTAACTAACTAACTAACTAAACTAACTACTAACTAACTAACTACAATTTTAAGGCTCTGCTCTTAACTAAATTTCTGAAGTTTTTTGTCCCTTTCATATGTGGTATTATTTTTTGGAGTTTATAGTAAGGTTCTTTCTTATTCCATGTAAAGTTATAAGTTGTTTGGCCTTGGCCATCAGGTTACTGTTGCTGAAGTTGTCCGCAAAGGCCTGAAATACATCTTGTAGGCCATTAGGACCAAACATCTTGGCTGATTTGGCCATCAGTACAAAAGTAATGTTTAGTTTACTTTGAAAACTAGTCGATATTACAAAAAAAAACTAGATTTCCCAGTGTGCTACGCTACACTAAAAACCTTTTCCCCATTTCTAGCTCTTATATATTCCCAGATTTCTGACTTTTAATATTTATTTTATTTTATTATATGAGAGGAGTCACACTCACTACTTTTAGTCAACAACGTATACTTAAACCAAATGTTCACATTGATATTAAAGCTACAGTGAGGTCTTCTGCATGTTGTCTTTGGATGTCAAAGTTGTTCTTGGAAAATTTGAGAATTCTAGTTCTAGGTTCTCAAATATATGAATTTTTGTGCTTAATTCATATGGAGTTGAAACGCCCCTAATGCAATTTCGTCAATTTATTACACTAATGTGCACATGGATGTCAAAGTTTTTTTTTTTGCAAAATTTCACTTGGGGCTATCTGACCCCCATTTGCTAGTCCGCTCATTATTCTTTAAAATATTCACATTATTATTAAAGTGGCTATCGAAATATTGAAAGACTAACTTATGTTTATATTTGCTCAGAAATACTAACTCAATATTTTCTGTTTATGGAAAGTGCCACGTCCACTATATCCAGTCTGACCATTTTGCCCAAAATTTGTCATATGGATTCCCACTTACTTACTATGTAAGTTGGCGTGGCACTTTGCCTACATTAGTAGCCTATAGTAGTCTATAGTTCCTTTCAGACATACACAAAGACACTGTGAAATTTTCAAGAAAATCCGTTCAGACCTTTAGGAGTAATACATAACGAAATTTATAGCACACTTCCTTTTTTTACACTTTTAAAATATTAGCACGTGTCACACATTCTGACATCAATTATACCCAAATGGGACCCTATTAATTTTGAAAATTATTCTCGGTGTTTTCCTTTTATTGTCATCTTGCCAAAAAAGGAAAACCACAATATGAACTGACAAACCGAAATGAAGATTGCTTTCAATACGATTTTTTTAACACGATTCTACAATAACAAAACAAACACAATTATTCATATAAAATACCTCAAGAAACGGAATAGAACAAATAGTTAGACTCTGTCGGAAAGCAACCCTTTTTGCTACAAAAATCCTTAAAGACTGTAGACAAACAAATAAACAAAAGGAAATATAGAAGAAAAATTGCAGACTAGTAAAAAGGCACACAAAAAAAGAGGAAACCTGTCTAGTTTCATTTTCCATAAAAAACATAAAATTCTATAGACTAGAAACTAGAGACGTTATAAGAATTGAAAGTTAGTTCATAGTTAAGTGGTTAGTTTCATTCCTTCGTCCTTTTGCTGTTTGTGCTAGAGTGACAACAACTATGATAGCATTGAGGCAAGATGTAAATTTTCTCTCGGTGGTGTTTACATTTGTCACACACAGTTTTTGTAAGTCCTTAAGCAGTAGTATGAGAATAAACCTAAATATCTAAAGAAAACGAAAAAGAACATTTCGAGTTGAGATCTTTTTCATACCATAAGTAATCGAAGTAGTAGTAGTAGACGACAATAATTCTAAGGACCTTTTTTGTTTGTATTTGTGCTTTAACTATTGTTGTTATTTTGTTAGTTATACAGTTCAACCCTTTTGCTTTCTATTTATGCAGTTTGTCTTACGTGTTTCCTTTAGGTTTTGTTTTCGAAGAGATTTTAATTTGTGTAAATTTGTGTTTTCGTCTGAGCCCATAGTTGTGAAATCCTTGTTGAAACTTTTGTTTTTAATTGAATTCAAGTTTTTTCCCTTTTCATTGTTCTAGTATTTTTTGTTGCTTCTTTAATCGTTTTACTTGTTTTTCTTCATTCGCTTTGCTTTTGCTGTTTCTTAGTCCTTAGTATTTTTATCTAATTTTTCTAATATTTTTTTCTCTATTTTTCGTCTATAAATTGGTTGTGGAATGCTGCCGTTCTTCTTTTGTTTTTGTAATTTTATAGTGTTCAGCAGTAAACTCAAACTGTGTGGAGAAACAAATGTATTTTTTGTCTCTATATAAACTTTTAAATGTTTAGTCTGTTTCATTTCCTTGCCTTATCCTAATGCTTATGGATTATAAATGATAGAAAAATCAAGGACAAAACTTACTCAACCAAAAGCGTCACATTAATGTTTTTGATATTTTTGTGCATTTTATGGATATGACAGAAAGTTAATGGTTTGAATCGACAAAACGGGTCTATAATTCCATAATAACTTTTTTTATATTATAATATAATATGAAGAACCCTGTAACAGGTTTTATAGTAACAAACTATTTATATATATGCTATTTATAGATTCGCTTAAATGCCCACAATTTCAATAGATTCGATCTAACTATCTGAAAACAAAATAAGGTTTTCGAAATTTTACTTCGATATATAGAATACTTTTCAATTTCTAATAAATTTACTGTTAAATAGTTCGTCTTTATTAATAAGTTAATTGAAATAAAGGAGGGATGTAGAAACAAGTTAGTTAGTTAGTTAGTTAGGTAGTTAGTAAGTTAGTTAGTTAGTTAGTTAGTTAGTTAGTTAGTTAGTTTAGTTTAGTTAGTTAGTTAGTGAGTTAGTTAGTTAGGTTAGTTAGTTAGTTAGTTAGTTAGTTAGTTAGTTAGTTAGTTAGTTAGTTAGTTAGTTAGTTAGTTAGTAGTTAGTTAGTTAGTTAGTTAGTTAGTTAGTTAGTTAGTTAGTTAGTAGTTAGTTAGTTAGTTAGTTAGTTAGTTAGTTAGTTAGTTAGTTAGTTAGTTAGTTAGTTAGTTAGTAGTTAGTTAGTTAGTTAGTTAGTTAGTTAGTTAGTTAGTAGTTAGTTAGTTAGTTAGTTAGTTAGTTAGTTAGTTAGTTAGTTAGTTAGTTAGTTAGTTAGTTAGTTAGTTAGTTAGTTAGTTAGTTAGTTAGTTAGTTAGTAGTAGTTAGTTAGTTAGTTAGTTAGTTAGTTAGTTAGTTAGTTAGTTAGTTAGTTAGTTTAGTTAGTTAGTTAGTTCGTTGTTAGTTAGTTAGTTAGTTAGTTAGTTAGTTAGTTAGTTAGTTAGTTAGTTAGTTAGTTAGTTAGTTAGTTAGTTAGTTAGTTAGTTAGTAGTTAGTTAGTTAGTTAGTAGTTAGTTAGTTAGTAGTTAGTTAGTTTAGTTAGTTAGTTAGTTAGTTAGTTAGTAGTTAGTTAGTTAGTTAGTTAGTTAGTTAGTAGTTAGTTAGTTAGTTAGTTAGTAGTTAGTTAGTTAGTTAGTGTAGTTAGTTAGTTAGTTAGTTAGTTAGTTATTAGTAGTTAGTTAGTTAGTTAGTTAGTTAGTTAGTTAGTTAGTAGTTAGTTAGTAGTTAGTTAGTTAGTTAGTTAGTTAGTTAGTTAGTTAGTTAGTTAGTAGTTAGTTAGTTAGTTAGTTAGTAGTTAGTTAGTTAGTTAGTAGTTAGTTAGTTAGTAGTTAGTTAGTTAGTTAGTTAGTTAGTTAGTAGTAGTTAGTTAGTTAGTTAGTTAGTAGTTAGTTAGTTAGTTAGTTAGTAGTAGTTAGTTAGTTAGTTAGTTAGTTAGTTAGTTAGTTAGTTAGTTAGTAGTTAGTTAGTTCGTTAGTTAGTTAGTTAGTTAGTAGTTGTTAGTTAGTTAGTTAGTTAGTTAGTTAGTTAGTTAGGTAGTTAGTTAGTAGTAGTTAGTTCATTACAAAGGAGGATATTTCATACATCAAATCCGAAGAAACGCACCTCAGATCTCCATCGGTCCTGCTGAGCGTCTCAGGTAAAAACCGAATTCAACATCTCCGGTCTGTCAGGTTAGGACAGTAACTTATATCCCACCGAAGGTATTGTACTTATCAGGTACAATAGGAAATTGTAAACTAGTTTTTATAAATATTACAAAATTAATTAAATATTACCAAATATTTAAAACAATTAAATAAAACTTTAGTAAAACGAAAGCCCAAAGTTAAAATCAGACACATGCAAATGTCACTTCTGTTTCCACTCAAGTAATTTCTTCAGATCGAGTACCACGTATGATGAGCATCTTCACCATGTGTTCTACCATCCCTTGAGGCTTTAGGGAAGCAACCCTTTTACAAACAATAGAAACCCATGCAAATAAAATTTACTAAAATTTGAATGAATATACCATAGTCATAAGCATAAACTATAGTCTTTTTCTAAAACATAAACGTACGAAATGTGTTTTTGTTTTCTAATGCTCTGTAACTATTTCTAAATTGTACATACAAGAGGATTTAGCAAATTTCTAAACACAAATATAACCAGACTAACACTACATACTCTATCCAATTCATAAATAACTAAAGTGAAAGGAATAAAACTCTAACCCTAAAGTAAAATGTACCTGATCTAACTGTATGTCCTTTAGTTTGCCACAACAAACTCACCCCTTTTCTTCTATATTTAACAGAACTAAACACAATTGTAATAGAAATGTTTTCTACTTTTTTATGTAAAAAGACAAAGAAATAAAATGAAATTTTTACTTGAGGTCCTAAACAAGGATATGTCATGATTGTGTATGTGTGTGAGTATGAGTTAACCCAAACTAAATATACTCATTTATATAAATATGGCGTCGTCTTTAATATCCCTTCTCATGTGGGATAGTTTTTGTAAACATAATGGTAAGTATCCTGTAGCAGGACAACTTATACAAATAAAGGGTAAGAGTTTAGTGGTGTTGGTTGGTTGGGTAGTTTTTTAGGTAGTTATAAAACTTATAACAACAACAACTATACATACTTTATAGTTTGTGTATCCCTTTTAGTAATTAAAGGGGTGGTGGGCTGTATTTTTTATATTTCTTAGATTAAAAAGGCAAGACCTATGAATAAGGTATTTTAAAAATGGTGGAAATGAGTATAATAAAAGTTCTAATTGATTTATAAAGGAAAGGTTAGATGTTGTAATTAATTTATACAAATTTCTTCAATTATATTTTCTGTCCTTAGTTTTTGTATCAACTGTACTTTTGTTAGAGAATCTAAACAAAAGTGAGAAAATTGAGTTATAAAAGTTAAAGGCTTTCTTACAAAAAAATACAAAAACATTTTTGGACTTAGGATTCATCGATAAGTTTTATATATTTTTTGTAGGATTCTCTATGTTATGTTTTCTTGTGGATAAAATTAAATTTTTATATAAAATATCCCATCACATCATTTGCAAACTTCATACATTTTCATTTGAAAATTTTTACATTCATAATTTGTTCGCTTTTGTTCATCGTCAACAACAATTCCACATTCTAATTAGTTGGGTTTATGAAATGTTTTTGGTTTGTATTTTTAATATTTTTCTTCATGTTTTTGTTTAGTTCTGCAACTTTGTCTTTTGAATTAAAAAATTATAAAATAAACAAGTAAATGTGCTATAATCAGCCATATCGAATGTAATATACCCTTCAAGGTCCTCGAAAGCCAACATTTTTAATCATATAGAAATTTTATAATACTTTTCGTAGACAATATGTATATCAAAGGAAAGGTCTTTCGAATATGTTTCTTCTAATAACATAACGTCCGATATTTAATCACAATTTTTGAGAAATCCATGTTTTTCACTATCTATATCATGGAAGGTTTTCACTGATTTTAAATAAAAATATTTTCGAAAGCATGTCTGATAATATACATATATATATCTAATATACATATATATGGATCTATTTATTTCATCAAATATGACGGACATAGCTAAACAAACAAAATTCGCTATCTGTTCAGAATATTTATCTACTTTTTGTAGAAGAAATTACAAACGGAATGACAAACTTACTTTTACTCTCCTCACAAATGTTAAGAATAAAAAAAAAAAAATACAAAAACAAAACTGAGTAATTACATGATTTGTTTATTAAGAGATTTATTCAAAAAAGTTAATTAAATTGTTGTAAAATTTTGAAATATTTTATAATTATATTCAATGCATCTTTTGTGTGGAAAAGTTCGTTCTACTCTTAACAACATTTTCTTAGAAAAGTTGTCCCTCTTTGGAGCAACTTTTCTTTAGAAAATATAATTCTTTTCAGATCGTTCTTTTCTGAACACATTTTCTTTGACAAAAGAAAGATTGCTCTATTCAGATCATCTTTTCTTTATAAAAGATCGCTACGTTTAGAGCAACTTTTTTTAAGAAAAGGTCGCAATATTTAGAACAACTTTTCTTTAAAAAAGATCGCAATCTTTAGAAAAGATCGGTCTGTTCAGCGAAAATTTCCTGTAGCACTGTTTTGAGGAAAATCGCTCCATTCACAAGAAATTCATTAGAAAAGCTCATACGATTCAGAGTCAATGTTCTTTAGAAATGATCCTTCCGTTTAAAGTAACTTTTCATCGCTCGTGTGGAATCCAAAATATGACCTGTTCAGTGATATTTTTCTTTACTAAGTTCTGAAAAACATTTCTTTAGAAAATACTGTTTTGTTCTGAGCATATTTTCTTTAGAAAATCTCGCTCTATTTAGAGCAAAATTCTCTTTAGAAAAACTCGCTCTGTTCAGAGCAAAATTCTCTTTATAAAAGGTCTCCCACCTCAGAGCTAGCTTTCAAAGAACTTTCGAAAAGTTATCTCTGAGCAAAACTTCCTTTGAAAAGTAAACGCTGTTCAGAGCATCTTTTTTTTTTAAAAAGCTTGCTCTATTCAGAGCAAAAATTTTCTTCAAAACAAATACACTTTAAAAAAGTTCGCTCTTTTCAGAACACATTTTCTTTAATTTATTATAAATTCTCTTTCTGTTCAGAGAAAATTTTCCTTAGGAAAGAAACTCTATTCACTGTTAATATTCTTTAAACAAGATCGCTCTGTTTAGAGCAAATATTCTTCAGAAAAGATAGCTTTGTTTAAAATAAGTCGCTCGGTTTTGCTCAAGTTTTCTTTAAAACATTTTCGTTCAGAGCAATTCAAGGTATTTCCTTGAATTCAGATCACATTTTCTTTAAAAAAGCTCATACGATACAGAGTCAATATGGAAGAAAAATATGACTCTGTTCAGTGAAAATTTTTTTTTACAAAGTGTCCAGAGAAACTTTTCTTTAGAAACATTTTTTCTGTTCTGAGCATATTTTCTTTAGAAAAGCTCCTCAGAGCTTTCAGAGAACTTTCAAAAAGTTATTTCTGTTTACAGCAAATTTTCTTTAGAAATGTTCCCTTCGTATAGAGTAAAATTTCCTTTGAAAAGTAAATTCTGTTCAGAGCATTTTTCTTTAAAAAGCTTGCTCTATTCAGAGCAAAACTTTTCTTTATAAAAGCTCGCTCACTTCAAAAAAAAAATACTCTTTAAAAAGTTTGCTTTTTTCAGAGCACATTTTCTTTAATTTATTATAAATACTAGTTCTGTTCAGATAAAATTTTCTTTAGGAAAGAAAACTCTATTCCGTGTTAATTTTCTTTAAACAAGATCGCTCTGTTCAGAGCAAATATTCTTCAGAAAAGATAGCTTTATTTAAAATAAGTCGCTCGGTTTTGCTCAAGTTTTCTTTAAAACATTTCCGTTCAGAGCAATTCAAGGTATTTCATTGAATTCAGAGTATCTTTTCTTTAAAAAAGCTCATACGATACAGAGTCAATATGGAAGCAAAAATATGACTCTGTTCAGTGAAAATTATCTATACAAAGTATGGATGTGATCAGAGAAACTTTTCTTTAGAAAAAATTTTTCTGTTCTGAGCATATTTTCTTTAGAAGAGCTCCTCAGAGCTTTCAGAGAACTTTCGAAAAATTATCTCTGTTTACAGAAAATTTTCTTTAGAAATGTTCCTTTCGTATAGAGTAAACTCTGTTCAGAGCATCTTTTCTTTAAAAAAAGCTTGCTGTATTCAGAGCAAAATTTGTCTTTATAAAAGCTTGCTCACTTCAAAACAAATACTCGTTAAAAAAGTTCGCTCTTTTCAGAGCACATTTTCTTTAATAAGAAAGAAAACTCTATTCAGAGTTAATATTATTTAAACAAGATCGCTCTGTTCAGAGCAAATATTCTTCAGAAAAGATAGCTCTGTTTAGATCACTCAGGGCAAATTATCTTAAGAAATGTTTGAGCAACTTTCCTTTGGAAAAGTTAGCTCAGTTTGGAACAAATACTCTTTAAAATAATTCCCTCGGTTCTGCTCAAATTTTCTATAAAAAGACCGCTCCGTTTAGAGCAATTCTATGTATTTCATTGAATAAATTCTTTATTTTGGGTAACCTTACTTTTTATGCAGCAATTTTCCATCGAAGTTTCGGTTTTTTGTGAACAATTTTTCTTCAGAAAACTTCACGGATTTAAGGCAAGCTTTTCTTTAGAAAAATTCTCTCTTTTAAGTGTAATATTTTTAAAAACCTTTTTATTACTTTTCTGTAAGTACATAGTATTTTTCGTTTCGTATTTATCTTACAACATTAGTGACCTCAACAACAGAAGCATGCAGCAGCAACAGAAATAACTACAACTTGGTGGAAGGTAACAAAAAAAAAAACACAAGCAGTTTATAATATACACAAGCATACAATCCTTTAAAGTAGTCAGGGATTATGCGAACGAGGTCTTTATTCATTTCAAGAAAGGGGTAAAGTTAAATTATATGTATGTATGTGTATCGTTATGTATGTTAAAGCAAAAATATGTAAGTAAATGTGTAAGACTCTGTTGTATCTGTGTATCCCTAAGAGTGTAGTGGGTGTTTGTTTATACTTCTACTTTTAGTCAATGTCGTCGTTGTCGTTTTTAAGGCAAATACCAAAGTTCCTTTCAACAATATTACAGCAATGGCTAAACAAATATCCATATTAAAGCACACAACAGTTCCCACTCCAAATTTGTTTGTCAAGCTCTGATGATGACGATGATTTTCTCTATAGATAAGTATTTATAAATGTATATATGTGTACATGTATTTGTGTAAGGACATGTCATAGCCAACGTGAAAGCTTAATCTCATACTTTGGTGTCATATTTTAATGACTTTTTTTTAGGAATTTAACTTACTAGTCCCAACATCTTTTGGTTATATCAGGACTGCAATTTCTCTGCCCCCTTTGCCCTCGCGTTGTCTATTCCTTTAATGTTACTTTTTGTGCCTGTCAACTACAACTCATTTATTTTACTTAATTGTCAAGTCTTTGGTTATATGTATGAAAATATGTATTTGGCTAAAGTCTTTTGCTTATAGATGTTTATGTGTGTTTATATTTATATTATTTTTAATTTTATGGGGGATTTGATGATTTTGTAATAAAATTTTAAATTATAAGAAATTTGAAATGATTTTTAAAGGGGTCTTAATGAAAGGAATTATTTTTAAGGCGTAAAATAAATTTGAAAAATTTTTGTAATGCTCTAAAAATTTAATATTTTGGTAGAACAGAAGAGTTTCTTTGTAGAGAGGAGTTTTTTTTAAAGAATGTGTTACTAACAGAGTTCTTTAAACAGAATGTTGTTTTCTAAAAAACAACTGATCTAAACAAAGTTAGTATAAATAGTGTAAAGAAAATAGAGCAAACTTTCCTAAAGATAAATAGAGAAACTTTGTCTATAGAAAGGTATCTGCAAATAGACCAAATTTTTCTACAGAAAGGTATCTGCAAATAAAGCAAACTTTTCTATAGAAAAGTATCTCTGATTAGAGCAAACTTTTCTTTAGAAAAGTATATCCAAAAAGAGTAAAATTTTCTGTAAAAAAGTAACTCCAAATAGAGAAAAATTTTCTATACAAAAGTGTCTCTAAATAGAGCAAACTTTTCTATAAAAAAGTATCTCCAAATAGAGTTAACTTTTCTATAGAAAATTATATCCAAATAGAGTAAACTTTTCTATAAAAAAGTAACTCCAAATAGAGGAAACTTTTCTATAGAAAGGTATCTCCTAATAGCGCAAACATTTCCATAGAAAAGTGTCTCTAAATAGATCAAACTTTTCTATAGAAAAGTATTTCTAAATAGAGCAAATTTTCTATAGAAAAGTATCTCCAAATAGAGCAAAATTTTCTATAAAAAAGTAACTCCAAATAGAGCAAATTTTCTATAGAAGAGTATCTCCAAATAGCGCAAACTTTTCTATAGAAAAGTGTCTCTAAATAGCGCAAACTTTTCTATAGAAAAGTGTCTCTAAATAGAGCAAACTTTTCTATAGAAAAGTGTCTCTAAATAGAGCAAACTTTTGTATAGAAAAGTGTCTCTAAATAGAGCAAACTTTTCTATAGAAAAGTGTCTCTAAATAGAGCAAACTTTTCTATAGAAAAGTGTCTCTAAATAGAGCAAACTTTTCTATAGAAAAGTGTCTCTAAATAGAGCAAGCTTTTCCATAGAAAAGTGTCTCTAAATAAAGTAAACTTTTCTATGGAAAAGTATCTTTTCCATAGAAAAGTGTCTCTAAATAAAGTAAACTTTTCTATGGAAAAGTATCTCTAAATAGAACTAACTTTTCTATAGAAAAGTGTCTCTAAATAGAACTAACTTTTCTATAGAAAAGTGTCTCTAAATAGAGCAAACTTTTCTATAGAAAAGTGTCTCTAAATAGAGCAAACTTTTCTATAGAAAAGTGTCTCTAAATAGAGCAAACTTTTCTATAGAAAAGTGTCTCTAAATAGAGCAAACTTTTCTATAGAAAAGTATCTCTAAATAGAGCAAGCTTTTCCATAGAAAAGTATCTCTAAATAGAACTAACTTTTCTATAGAAATATATCTCTAAATAGATCAAGCTTTTCTATAGAAAAGTATTTCCAAATAGAACAAACTTTTCTATAGAAAAGTATCTCCAAAAAGAACAAACTTTTCTATAGAATAGTATCTTCAAATAGAACAAACTTTTCTATATAAAAGTATCTCCAAATAGAGCAAACTGTTCTATAGAAGAGTCGCTTTAATTAGAAAACTCTTTTCTAGAGAAAGGTACGTCTAAATAAAGCAAACTTTTCTAAAGAAATGTTAAACAGAGTGATACTTTTTAAGATAATTTAATGAAAAAGTATCTCTAAATAGAACAAACTTTTCTGTAGAAAAGTATCTCTAAATAAAGCAAACTTTTCTATAGAAAAGTATCTCTAAATAGAGCAAGCTTTTCCATAAAAAAGTGTCTCTAAATAAAGTAAACTTTTCTATGGAAAAGTATCTCTAAATAGAACTAACTTTTCTATAAAAAAATATCTTTAAATAGAGCAAGCTTTTCTATAGAAAAATATCTCTAAATAGAACAAACTTTTCTATAGAAAAGTATCTCCAAATAGAACAAACTTTTCTATAGAAAAGTATCTTCAAATAGAACAAACTTTTCTATAGAAAAGTATTTCTAAATAGAGCAAACTTTTCTATAGAGGAGACGTTTTAATTAGAAAACTCTTTTCTAGAAAAAAGTGCGTCTAAAAAAAGCAGACTTTTCTAAAGAAATGTCTAACAGTGCAATACTTTTTAAGATTAAGATGTAGATATAAATATTCTAAATTGTTAGAAAGTAGATATATTCTCCGATATCGAAAATGTTTGCTTTAATTTACTACTTCACTACCCTTTAACTAAAGTCAACACCTATCAATATAAAGCTAATTTACTAGTCGTGGCAAAATAAATATGTAAAATTTTATTCTCTCTAATTTCATTTAAAAAATTCTTCATTAAATTCTAGGAAAATTTAATTATAAGAACAAGTTTTAACTCTTTCGATAGACCTAAACAAATGTCATTAATAAGAAATATTATACTTTCTCAGCATGTTTTTTAGACATAAAATTTACATAGAAATACAATACTATCGTTTACTATAAACAAGATTTTCTTTTACCCCAAACTAGTATAAACTAAAATATAAAACACTCCCCAAAAGAATTTAAATGTTTTTAATTTTAAATAGAAAATAATGAAAAGGGTTTAAATTTGTAGAATTTTAGAGATTTTGAGGGAATAAAATAAAAGAAGACAAAGACAAACAATAGCTTTGGGTATTGTTTAAACACGATCTCATTAATTATTTAGATTAAAACTAAAAAATACTCAACAAAGTCCAAAAAAAATAATTGTTTAGAATAAAACATTAACAAAATACCAATAGAATAAACAGAGCAGTATAAAATAATATGGTTGGTTGTTGCAAACAATAAATGGCAGGTCATCAAGGAATTACAAAATTCTAAAATCTACTTGGGTCAAGTTTTTTTTTCTTTTAAAAGCATGAACTGTAAATTGTTGTCGTAAAAAAGGGATTTTAATTGTGGCACCATTAAATGTTTTAAGGCAAGAAAGAGTAAGTCAAGAATGAGGCACATTACATTTTAATGATGAAAAATATTAGAATTTTTCGTTAACACCAGAAAAGACAGGACGAAGCATTTTTTAATGTTCCTTTTGCAATTAGATTGGAATATGAGGAAGTGGTTGTGTGGAAGTAATTTAATGTTTTTTTTGTCTTTTAAAGGACTTTTAAGTTAACCCTTTCGGAAACTACATACTAATATAAGAACTGTTTTAGTGATATATATTCTACTTTCTCTGGTCTGGTCTATAGCATGGTCCATGGGCATCTCCATGGGTTTATTTATAGTCTGGTCCATGACCTGGAATACGGCCTATTCTTCTGGTCTATGGTCTGGTCTATGGTCTGGTCTATGGTCTGGTCTATGGTCTGGTCTATGGTCTGGTCTATGGTCTGGTCTATGGTCTGGTCTATGGTCTGGTCTGGTCTATTGTCTGGTCTATGGTCTCGTCTCGTCTATGGTCTGGTCTATGGTCTGGTCTGGTCTATGGTCTGGTCTGTGGTCTGGTCTATGGTCTGGTCTATGGTCTGGTCTATGGTCCGGGCTATTGCCTATGGTCTGGTCTATTGCCTGTGGCCCGGTCTATGGTCTGGTCTATGGTCTGGTCTATGGTCTGGTCTATGGTCTGATCTATGGTCTGGTCTATGGTCTGGTCTATGATCTATGGCCTGGTCTATGGTCTGGCCTATGGTCTGGTCAATGATCTGATCATTGGCTTAGTCTATGGTCTTGTCTATAGTCCGGTTTATGGTCTGTTCTGTGGTCTGGTCATAGATTGTAAATCTAAAATTAATCAATAATATCTTCCTATGATTACCACCCTCCAACAAGGGTTAATTTTAGTTAATCAAAACTGAAATGACCAAAACTACTCATACACCTCTAAAGTACAAAACTAACCCCAGTGGTTACTCGCAGACACAAAATCTATAGTAAAAGTTTGTTGGCCATTTGCAAAAAGAATCTAAACTGTCTTCTTAATGATTTATTGTTTTGCTGAAATCAAAAAAATAAACAACTACGAAAAAGGTAACAATTTGAACTTAGAATTCTACACCACTACACGAAAGAGTAGACCTTTTTACCAATACCTTAACTTTACGCCACCGAACAACTACTTCTAGTCAATTTTACATAATTGGGGGGCAGTGTTTAGTCTTCGGCATGTCAAGTAGTCCCGTTTAGTTTCTATGCGTTCTTTTTGGTCACACAATTATTTGGAGTGACGACAAAAGGAACAAATGTTAAAACAAAACAAATGTTTTCTTTATTTATTTGGGTCCATGAAACTTTATTTATTTTAATTTTTTTGTATATTTGAGCTTTGTTTAATTTAGTAATGGATTAGCATGTTTGTTTGTTATTGTTGTTGTTCGAAAGTCTAAAGTACTTTGACTAATGCTAAGTCATGTGCGTCTAAACGCAGTTCGCAACCAAACACGAACTGTTTAAAAAACATGACGACCGTAAAAGATGAAGATTTATGGTGACATTTCTTGTTGTCTGCCAAAAAGAAATGGAGTCATCCCCAAGACACATACGGTTAAGTAAAGGAGGATGTGGGGTTAATATACATACATACGAACATCTGCATTTAAATTAATGAGCCTTAAAGTAAAATAAGGTGTAATAATGTTAAAAGCTAATTCATGTTTTATCTTTTTAGAAATCTTATTATAAAAATATATTCACCATGTACAAAATTTTCTATATAAATGCGCTAGCTCCTACTATAATATTAATTAAATTAAGTTAAATATGTGTGATATTTAGTAGTTTATATTCTACAAAAAGCTATTTTCATACAAATATTTCATTTGTGGTTTTTCATATATTTTCTACCAAATTTCACAAAATTCATGTATTTTATGAAATACTCCAAAATAAAATATTTGAATAATAAAGAAATTGTTTAGAAAATATATGAATGTATTAAAAAATATTTGTAAGTAATAAATGTAATGAAATACTTTGGCTTTAAGATTACACCAAAACCTAATAATACATATGACATATTCGAAGAGTTAGTGCAACTAGAAAATAATACGAGAAAACCCAAGCGATATACGACTTAAGAACTCAACTACAGCCAAACTAAAAAGTCAAATAACTCTACGAAAAGCTGTAAAAGTAATGATTTCAATAAATTTTCGACCAAATATATTATAAAGAAACCATTATAAATGTGTTTTGATGAAAGGTCCAAAATTGAATACATTACGAGAATTACTTTGTGTTGTGTAAGGTATCATACAGTCTTTATAGTCATTAGTCCTTACAAACTGATACATACTTATTCATCTGCTTGAATGCACATAATTTGTTATAGAGAAATAAATAAAATATGTTTGCTTACATTGGCAATCTCTAACTAAGGTATAATATAACTGCAACCAACTATCAACCTATGCACATCATATACAAACAATTTTTCCATGCTTGTCAGAATACTATCCGTCCTCTATTTAGTTGTGGTCCAAAATTTGAAATATGAAAGCAAAACTATGGCTTCATTAAAGAACTGTTTTTTTGTGGTGAAGGCAACAAATGTGGTTTTTATACCCTCCACCACCATCAGTGGTGATAGAGGATATATATAAGTTTGGCATTCCGTGTGTAACACCAAGAAATATTCATCTGAGACTCAACAAAGTATATATCGAGGGACTATATTCAATAGTCGCTATCTCTCATTTTTATGAAAATGAGATTTTGATGGCAAAATATTCAGCAAACTATCGCGCATCAGTGATATAAATTTCAAAGAAAAAACAATATTTTTTGGCAATTTTATAGCATTTTTTAAATTTCTCTATCTTAAAAAAAGAAAAATTCTGAATGCAAAACTCTCTATCTTATCCAAAAATTGCTTCAAACTCGATCCCTTTGGATAATTTTCTGTTGCAAAACAAGTCTTCTTAATAATTTGGACATGCTGAACACAAATCCGTCAAAATGTTTAAAATCGGTCTAATAGTTTTTGAGATATCGCTCATTATGATACTAATTAAATCAATTTTATTGTCGTGTTTAACTATATAACATTGATTTTGGACCAAAACATTATAATCTGTTGCTTTTTCAACAATTTGGTTTCTTTTCCTCCATTAAATTGTATAAAATATAATATTTATTGATTTTAATTAAAATAAAAATTTTATGTTTCCATGAAAAACTCTCTATCTGTTGGTTGAATGAACATTTTCGTAGAAAAATAAGCTCTATCTGATATAAATTTGTGAATAATTTTGTAAATAATGCAAAAATTAAAATTTTTTTTATATAATGGTTTAGAATATGGTCGTAAAAATATATTGTAAAAGAAAAAATTAAAAAATCTTCACGAACTAGCGAAATAAACAGTTTTTTTGCTCTCCTGAAAACTTGTATTATTTTAGATAGAGACTATTGAATATAGTCCCTCGATATATTCTGGGTCCTTTTGAAATTCTGAGTCGATTTAGCTATGTACGTCTGTCCGTCAGTCCGTCAGTCTGTCTGTCTGTCTGTCCGTCTGTCTTTCTGTCTGTCTGTCTGTCTGTCTGTCTGTCTGTCTGTCTGTCTGTCCGTCCTTCCGTCTGTCTGTCCGTCCTTCCGTCTGTCTGTCCGTCCTTCCGTCTGTCTGTCTGTCTGTGTAAAACACGCTCACGTTAAAACGAAGCAATATAATTTAACCAAATTCACCCAAAATATTCATTATTATCCGGTACAGTTTGGTATTGAAAATGAGTAAAATCGGTTCACATTGGGAAAAGTTATGAATCAAAATTTAAAACAACTCCGAAAAAATAAGCATTTTTTACACATTCTGGTGTAATTTTCTCGAAAACTATGCAAGATAATATCATGAAAGTCATCAAAGATTCGTTTCTACACAAGATCTTGATTCCTGCTGAAAATTGCAAGAATAAGTCCATAATTTCATATACCTCCCATACAAAAGTACATATTCCCGGAAAATGAGTTTTTTGTTAATAACTTCCGTCAGAATGTTGATATCTACACAAAATTTTACAAATTAAATTTTATTACTCTCACATACAGAAATATTACTATGAAATTTTTTCCCGATCGGTCCATAATTGGTCATAGCTCCCATACAAGGACCCTTCCCGAAAATCACTTAAACGCGCATAATTCATTACTAAATTAAGATATCCATATAAAATTTGGTACAATTATTGCTCACATATACAGAAATATTACTATGAAAGTTTTTTTCGGATCGGTGCATAATTGGTCATAGCTCCCATACAAGGTCCCCTCCCGAAAATCACTAAAACGCGCATAAATCTTTGCTAAATTAAAATATTCATATAAAGTTTGCAACAAGTATTGCTTATATACACAAATATATTACTTTGAAATTGTTTTCCTATCGGTCCATAAGAGCACATAACTCATTACCAAATAGTGATACCCATAAAAAATTTGGCATACATACTATTTTTGTACACAGAAATAATTTTTCAAAATTTTTTCACGATCGGTTCATCTTTGGTCATAGCTCCCATGTAAGATTCCCTCCCGAAAATCACTTTAACGCACTCATTACAAAATATTGATATCCATACATTTAGCACAAATATTGCTCTTATATTCATAAATTACACTATAAAACTGTTTTACGATTGCTCCATATTTGGCCATAGCTCTCATACTAGGTCCCCTCCAGAAAATCACTTAAATGCACAATATTCATTACCAGATAATGATATAGACACAGAATTTGTTTATATACTTAATTGGTCATAGCTCCCATACAAGGTCCTTTTACGAAAATCTCTTAAACGCACATTACTCATTACCAAATAAAGCTATTGATACAACATTTGGCACAAATATTAGTTTGGTATACAAAAATTCTATTTCAAGATTTTTTCACGATCGGTCCATAAGTGTAGACTATAGACTAGTCTATAGTCCAGTCTATAGTCTAGTCTATAGTCTAGTCTATAGTCTAGTCTATAGTCTAGTCTATAGTCTAGTCTATAGTCTAGTCTATAGTCTAGTCTATAGTCTAGTCTATAGTCTAGTCTATAGTCTAATCTATAGTCTAGTCTATAGTCTAGTCTATAGTATAGTCTATAGTATAGTCTATAGTCTAGTCTATAGTGTCGTCTATAGTCTGGTCTATAGTCTAGTCTAGTCTAGTCTACAGTCTAGTCTATAGTCTAGTCTATAGTCTAGTCTTTAGTCTAGTGTAGGGTATTCCACTGTCTTGACTAAAGTCGATTTTAAAGTCTCGTATAATGAATAGACTAAACTTGTTTTCATCAGTTTTAAGTTTTTATCAGTCCGCTTAACTATGCACATATTGAAGCTCAACTTAAATATATATCCAATATCTCATCAAATTCTTCTCATTATCTTTGAAACATTCATTACCTAAAATATTCACTCCTTACTTTGAATCTTAATTACACTGTAGAGACCACTTTAGTATTAAAAATTTTAATTTGCCTTTAATAATCACACATACCCCAAAACTCAAAGCGAGATGAAGAGATCATTTTTATCTTATTTGCAACACTACTTGTGCAATACATGCACACTTACATACACACATACATACATACGTGAGTTAGGAAGGACATGAAGAGCCCCTAAGGTGAACGAGCAACTATTGTTTTACTTAAACATGCATGAGTTGCAGCTGCAGATGTTAGTTTCAGAAACAAAGTTTTAGGTTCCTTGTTTTGTTATCCTTAAACACACATCCACACACGTAGATGGTTACAAAAAAAGAAAAACTTATAGTTTATGTAAAATATTTTGAGGTTTTAATTGTGCGTTACAGTGTAAAAATGAGGAGGGAGGCCAAAGGAAAGAAACGTAGAAAATACAAAATTTTGTGTGTAAAAATTAAAATTAAAATAACATGTCGGGGCAAAAGAAGTGCAGAAAAACAAAAGTTTTTAAATGAAATATTAAACCACCAAAAAAATAGAACAAAAAACACCAACCCATGTTAGAAACCACTAGTCTTTTGCTCGTTCTTTTTTCGGGAGAAGGTTTTGTAGAATCTAAGACAAATCCCTTTGAAGCTATGGTTGGTTTAAAGTGCTACATAAAATCTAATGTGGTTGAAAATGTATATAGAAGGGAACAAATAATATTTCAAAGTATTTGAAACTAAACAAAACCACAACAAGGAAACTACTTTGTGAAGTGAATTGAAATGGTGTGTAGGATCTCTCTGTGTGTGTGTTAAATATTTGTGTTCGTATTAGTTGCAATTGGCAAAAAGATAATTCCCGCAAATTAAGAAGGCGCTAACGTTGTATTTTCTATTCTAAACACTAGACTATATAGTAAGCTATAAACTAGACTATAGACTTTACTATAGACTGGACTATAGACTATAATATAGACTATACTACGGTCTAGACTACAGACTAGACTACAGTCTAGACTACAGACTAGACTATAAATTAGAATATAGACTAGACTATAGACTAGACTATAGACTAGACTATAGACTAGACTATAGACTAGACTATAGACTAGACTATAGACTAGACTATAGACTAGACTATAGACTAGACTATAGACTAGACTATAGACTAGACTATAGACTAGACTATAGACTAGACTATAGACTAGACTATAGACTAGACTATAGACTAGACTATAGACTAGACTATAGACTAGACTATAGACTAGACTAGAGACTAGACTAGACTATAGACTAGACTATAGACTAGACTATAGACTAGACTATAGACTAGACTATAGACTAGACTATAGACTAGACTATAGACTAGACTATAGACTAGACTATAGACTAGACTATAGACTAGACTATAGACTAGACTATAGACTAGACTATAGACTAGACTATAGACTAGACTATAGACTAGACTATAGACTAGACTATAGACTAGACTATAGACTAGACTATAGACTAGACTATAGACTAGACTATAGACTAGACTATAGACTAGACTATAGACTAGACTATAGACTAGACTATAGACTAGACTATAGACTAGACTATAGACTAGACTATAGACTAGACTATAGACTAGACTAGACTAGACTATAGACTAGACTATAGACTAGACTATAGACTAGACTATAGACTAGACTATAGACTAGACTATAGACTAGATAGACTAGACTATAGACTAGACTAGACTATAGACTAGACTAGACTATAGACTAGACTATAGACTAGACTATAGACTAGACTATAGACTAGACTAGACTAGACTAGACTAGACTATAGACTAGACTAGACTAGACTAGACTAGACTAGACTAGACTAGACTAGACTAGACTAGACTAGACTAGACTAGACTAGACTAGACTAGACTAAACTAGACTAGACTAGACTAGACTAGACTAGACTATAGACTAGACTATAGACTAGACTATAGACTAGACTATAGACTAGACTATAGACTAGACTAGACTATAGGCTAGACTAGACTATAGACTAGACTAGACTAGACTAGACTAGACTAGACTAGACTATAGACTAGACTAGACTAGACTAGACTAGACTATAGACTAGACTAGACTAGACTAGACTAGACTAGACTAGACTAGACTAGACTAGACTAGACTAGACTAGACTAGACTATAGACTAGACTAGACTATAGACTAGACTAGACTATAGACTAGACTAGACTAGACTATAGACTAGACTAGACTATAGACTAGATTATAGACTAGACTATAGACTAGACTATAGACTAGACTATAGACTAGACTATAGACTAGACTATAGACTAGACTATAGACTAGACTATAGACTAGACTATAGACTAGACTATAGACTAGACTATAGACTAGACTATAGACTAGACTAGACTATAGACTAGACTATAGACTAGACTATAGACTAGACTATAGACTAGACTATAGACTAGACTATAGACTAGACTATAGACTAGACTATAGACTAGACTATAGACTAGACTATAGACTAGACTATAGACTAGACTATAGACTAGACTATAGACTAGACTATAGACTAGACTATAGACTAGACTATAGACTAGACTATAGACTAGACTATAGACTATAGACTAGACTATAGACTAGACTATAGACTAGACTAATAGACTAGACTATAGACTAGACTATAGACTAGACTATAGACTAGACTATAGCTAGACTTAGACTACTAGACTAGACTATAGACTAGACTATAGACTAGACTATAGAACTAGACTATAGACTAGACTATAGACTAGACTATAGACTAGACTATAGACTAGACTATAGACTAGACTATAGACTAGACTATAGACTAGACTATAGACTAGACTCATAGACTAGACTATAGACTAGACTATAGACTAGACTATAGACTAGACTATAGACTAGACATAGACTAGACTATAGACTAGACTATAGACTAGACTATAGACTAGACTATAGACTAGACTATAGACTAGACTATAGACTAGACCTATAGACTAGACTATAAGACTAGACTATAGACTAGACTATAGACTAGACTATAGACTAGACTATAGACTAGACTATAGACTAGACTATAGACTAGACTATAGACTAGACTATAGACTAGACTATAGACTAGACTATAGACTAGACTATAGACTAGACTATAGACTAGACTATAGACTAGACTATAGACTAGACTATAGACTAGACTATAGACTAGACTATAGACTAGACTATAGACTAGACTATAGACTAGACTATAGACTAGACTAGACTAGACTATGGACTAGACTAGACTGTGCACTAGAGTTACTATAGACTAAACTATAGACTAGTCTGTAAACTAGACTATAAACTAAGCTAAAAGCTAGACTATAAACTAGACTATAAACTAGACTATAAACTAGACTAGACTGTGCACTAGAGTTTAGGCTAGACCTAAGACTGGGCTAAGCTATAGACTAGACTATTGATAACTCTATAGACTACCCTGTACACTAGAATATAGACAACGCATTATACTACACTGTAGACTAGACTATACTCTAGACTAGACCGAAGACTAGACTATTGAATAGACTTTAGACTTAGACTTCACTAGTCTTTATACTTTCGACGAGATTAGACTAGAACATCGTTTCCGTTTCCTAGAATCGTAACAGCCACTCAGAACTACTGAATTTTATGTTTTTTATAGGAGTAAGTAAATGTTACCTCTTGTATTTGTATAAGGAACAACTTAAAATAAATAATTATATGTTTTTTTTTTTTGTTATTTTTCGTAGTTGGAGTAAATTTTCTAACTAAAACTAAAACATGTTTTAACAAAAATTCATGCATACATAAAAATTGTTGTTATTAAAATCAAAAATTTAAACAAACATAATTTAGCCTCGAGTTAAGTTTTCTACACGTACAAACATTTATAATACATAGGGAAATTGGTCTTGTTATGCATGAAGATGAGTTATATGTTAGTGCGTATATCCTAAAGTTTAGAAGGATATAGAGATGTGTAAGGATAATCAGATACACTTGGAAAATTGGTTATGGAATACTGTTTTCAGTTCTCCATGTTTAGGGGCAGGAATATCCTAGTTTGAGTACTTAAATATTCTTCTAATTTACTTAAAAATTATTTATTCCTACAATATTATTGCGATCATGAGCTTAAAATATTACAGTTAATATTCATTCAAACATTGGCTGTTATAACAACGAAATTCCCCCTTTCGGAGATCAGTAAATATTATTGTTCGTTTTATAAAAGGATGCAGTTTACTCTGCTGAATATATTAGGAAAATTTCATAATAAATATCCTTATGATATAAAATCTCGCTATATATCCTTTTTTTGACTTCCGTTATTTTTTAAGTGTTTACCGAAAAAAACTTTATCAGCACTGAAATACATCTAACATGCTTATTCACTTTTCCCTATGCCAACACATACATAAGTACTACAACATGAGTATGTATTAATATTTGTAAAGGATATTTAGTTTTCATTTAGTTGTAGTACATGCATTTCTAATATTTACTTTTATTATAATAAAAAAAACTTCTACATACATATGCTAATGCTACACATATTTCGAGCATAGGAGGTTCCTATTTTAGTGAATATTCGTTCGTTAGGATCTTTATTTTTAATCAAATACGTTAAAATTTATAAACGTAACTGAATGCTTGTTTCTACGTTTATGTGTAAGGCTTGTTAATATAATTATCCTTTGCTATACTCATTTTACTTGAATTTAATGAATAGAAAGACAGACTATTTTGTGTAGTTAATTTACGAGAAAATTTACTACCAATTAGTGTAGTTTTATGTTATAATTTAGCTAAAAGGGTTTATTTAAAATAATGCTTAGAATACACGAAAAAAAAAACTTTATTAATTTTGCAAAATTTTATATTTTTAAAATAAGTATTATTATATTATTAGTTTAATGATTTATTTACTAATTTACATTTAATAAAGTTAAGAGAGCAATTAGTTGGAAATCATGTAGAGTAAAATAAAAAGAAAACTAGAACTGCGCATCCTTAGGGATATAAGTAATATCCAAAGAAAAAACTCATAAAATATTTGTATTTTGTTTTTAAGAAAGCCTGACAAAGGCAAAGAAAGTGTTCCAGAATTTCTTTCTCTTCTTCGGGTTCTCTACATTCGTCCTTATATAGAGTTCTATGTATGAAATTATCGTCCTATGTTCATAAACAATCAGTGTTTCTGAGGGATGTTATGTCTGGATAGACATCACTTGCAGGATCCTGTTTTGAAAAAGATAACGACAATGAAAGTGTTCCAGAGTTTCACTCTCCTTTTCGCATACTTAACATTCGACTTAATCCGTTCGTCCAATTTTGTATTCACTAGGAATACATGCCATCATACTAACCTCAGATTTTTTAACTTTAAAAAGACTTCTTGTGTTCTTTATCTTAGGGACAAAAAATTTAACTGATCTTCATTATTCGTCATTGTATTAAATGGCTATGCATTCATTAGATTAACTTCCTCAAGCTTCCTTCCTTTTAAACAATTACATTTGATTTTAGATTTTCTAACATTATCATAGAACCAATATGATGCATATCTTACCACTATAACAGTGAAGATCCCATTATCACAAGTACGACCATATGAAACAGGTTTTACATTTCAGTGATAGCACGAACTTTCGCCAGGACGCTTCTTTTGGATTAGACGGAATACAAACTCGTTTTTTCCCAGTTTAGAGCCATTTGTTTAACAACAGATTCCCACAGAGATTTCCATTAAATATCTGCTAGACCACGATCTCATTTTTTTTTCACCTGACGAATACTGAATATAAAGCGTTCGAGACGATGAATCAATAGAAATGGAAGCTTAAGAAATTTCCAAATCGAATTGATGCCCGACATCAAGAACATAAAATTAACTATTTGGTTGAAGTTTTGCTTTAATGAATCAATAAATCAAACATATACAATTCAAGAGTGCATCCGGTAAGTTAGTTGGTAGTATTCTAGTCTATTAGTGCGTAAGACGTATGTTCGATTCCTACCATGAGACTCTCGAGAAGGAGGCCAGAACATGCGCGGTAGGTGCTTAGAAGTATTTTATCAGTTCTAATGTAACATACAAACTCATTTTAAGTATTACCGTGTCATAATGTCCAGTGTCATAATGTTTATGGACGTTATGTTACACCAAAAAGAGTCATCGACATAACGACAACTTTCAAAAGTGTCATAATGTCCATGGACCTTGTGAAACTTTTAAAACATAAATGTATTGGAAAATTTGTATAGGATTTAATATAGTGGCACTCCTTTGCTGGATAGAATTGTTCGTAACTTTGGTGTATATTGTATTTTGGATTAATTTAAACAAGTTTTCTGGGTAGCAGGCCTTTCGCCGGGCGCAGGAGTTTTAAAATCCGGAGTATTTTCTGAATACCGGCTTCGTTATATTAAGCCTTTTCATGATAACTAAACTATTTGTATTCCATGGATAAAGCGACATAATGACCAAGGACATTATCCCACTTTTTTATAACGTCATAATGTCCATTGACATTGTGACACTTTTAAAACAGTTTAGAACTCAAGAGAGTGACACTCTTATACCGAAAAAAATTGCTTCTAAATTTGGTGTATGTTGCAATTTCAATTCCTGGATAGCCGTCCTTTGGCCGGGCGAAAGGGTTTTAAACTGTGGGGAATTTCGAACACCGGCATGGCTAAATGAAACCTTTTTTTTTTGATAAATGGACTCTTTAAAATCCATGTTCTCTTTGTCACATTGCTAATGGACATTGTGATACTTTTGTAATTGTCATAATATCCGGGAATATTATGACTCAATTTAGTGTGTCATAACGTCCATGCATATTATGACACGCCTCCCCTTGGATTTTACATTTATGAAAGTATCATAACGTCCATGGACACTGTTTCTTATGTCATGACACCGAAAAGTGTCATGGACGTTATGACAATTGTGACACTTTAAAAACAGGGTGGCGTGTCATAATGTCCATAGACCTTATGACAGACACACTATAAAGAGATATAATGTCCATGGACATTATGTCACTTTTTTAAAAGTCATAATGTCCATGGATATTGTGACACTTATAAAACATAAATGTATAGGTAAATTTGTTTAGAATTTAAGAAAGGGACACACTTATCCCGAAAAGTATTGGTCTTAATTTGGTATGCGTCGCATTTTGGATTCATTTTAAAATGTGTCCTGGATAGCCGGCCATCGGCCGGGCGCAGGGATTTTAAACTCTGTGGTATTTCGAATACCGGCTTCGCTAAATAAAGTATTTTTTTGACAAATGGACTCTTTGAAATCCATGGACTTTATGTTGCATTGCTCATGGATATTGTGACTCTTTTGCAATTGTCACAACGTCCATGGATATTATGACTCAATTTAGTGTGTCATAAGGTCATTGGACATTATGACACTGACATTATGGCACGCCACTTAAAAACAGAAATGTATTGGAAAAATTGTTTAGAATTTAGGAAAGGGACACTCTTATCCCGAAAAGAATTGCTCCGAAATTTGACGTATCTTGGGTTTGGATTCCTTTAAAAAAGTATGCTAGATAGCCGGCCTTTGGCCGGGCGCAGGAGTTTTTAACTCTGGGATATTTCGAAAGGCGGCTTCGCTAAATTAGGCTTTTCTGATAAATGGACTTTATGTCATTATGCTCATAGACATTTTGAAATTGTCACAATGTCCATGGATACTATGACTCAATTTAGTGTGTCATAACGTCCACAGACATTATGACACGCCACCTCACCTAACTATACAATTTAACTACAACCAGTTGATCATCCTTCACTATATGACAACCACCGTTCCATAGCCTTGATCATCACCTCAATATCGTATATAAATACATAGTTGTTATGAGTGGTAGGTGGATTGATTTATGATTCAAGTCGTGTACCAGTCTTATCAATCCAATTTCTCTTAAAAGATTCTTCTAACTTATATAAAACTAAAAATCATCACTTACTTCGAACACTACTTCAGACACTTCATTAACATTCACCCTAAAAACAAACAAATCCGGAGTTCATTTACAAGTGCTTGATCCTTTATATCCCATTTAAGGATCGTTACACACACACACAATTACCACGTGTTGCTCACACTTTGTTGTTAAATTGTGACAAACATATTTGTGTAATTATTCAAGCCATTAAGGTATAAAGAAGATCATATCAATTACCACAAGGTGATAACATGACTTTAAAAATAAACCCCTATCCTCAAATGGGATAACCCGTTTAGGAAAAGATTTTTTGAAATAAACAAAAGTAAAAAACAACCACCCTGAATATAAACAAAAAGAATCATCAGGATTAGAGGTTAAATTAAGAAGAACAAGTTTTGCTTAAGTAAACAAAACAAAAGATTTTATTAAAATTTTTTAAAAAATATCGATAACCTATGTTTTGTTTAAATTTTATTGAATATTCGAGATCAATATTAAGATTTTAACAGCTGCACCTTTGGAATTTTTGTTGAAATGACTTGATTTCCTAAGAGTAAATCTTATCTTAAACTAGTAAAACTTCTATTTGTTCCCAAGAAACTACTTTTTTTTTCCTCAAAAATCTATTTCTATTAGAAAAATATTCAAGAAAATCTCTAAGATTTTAAAGATGTTATACTTAACAAACAACATTTTACCCTTTATTTAAACAAAAACAAATTTGTTGTTGTTTTTTGGAGATTAATTTAAAAACTTAGTTTTCTTAGGGGTGAAAAAGGTGAAATTTGTGTTGATCATTATTATAACAAAACACACGATCATAGAGAGATCATTTAAACAATAGACTAGACAACTGGTTTTTCTAAACAAAAGGTTAAGAATTTTTTTATATTAATTTTCTATGAAGAATTAGATAAAAAAAGAACGTTAGATAACAAAAATTTGAATAAACAGACATGCAAATTAAAAACTGGTTGCTGTTGGCTTTTTGGGAAAAGAGCATTAGAATTTTTGAAAATCGTGTTTTTTTTTTGCACGATCATTTAGTTTGAATTAAAACGCGAACGTGTTAACATTAGAAAAATGTTATTATATAAAACGGTAGTGATTGAAAATGTGAAACTTATTGAAGAAAATTTTATTCAATTAAAAATATTAATTGATAAGAAAGAATATTTGAAGTGAGTAGCTTAATAATTTAAATCAGAATTACTTAAATTGAGTTTTTAATACAAATTAAATTTGGGAGTTTATACCAAATTGACACCAAACTGTTTATAATTTTTCAATACCATCCGTTGTCAAAGTATATACCTACGTACGATAACACTATGTAATGTTGACAACATTGCAACAATTCGTTATTGAAATCTTAATTTTATACACATCCGTTGTCTAAATGTTACCAAACGTGGTAAGCTCACTATTGACAAACAATCCGTTGCCAATAGTGAGCTTACCACGTTTGTTAACATTAAGATAACGGATGTGTATAAAATTTAGATTTCGACAATGAATTGTTGCAATGTTGACAACGTTGCGTTGTCAACATTACATAGTGTTGTTGTACCTATGTATATACTTTGACAACGGATGTTATTGAGAAATTATAAACACATTGGTGCCAATTTGCCAATATTTCCTTTTCCCTATGTGTAGAAATAGAAATGATTCTTTAATATGAAACTGCTTAAGTTGTATTTAAAAATATTAATTTCTTTTTGTTACCAACAAATTAGCAGTAACCCAGAAAAAATTTCGCTTTAAGACTCAAGTAAAAAAAATCTATATATATATATAGAAAACAACGCAAAAAAAGGTTACAAGGTTAAATAGCTTAAACGTCCTTCGCTGATTTATTTTTTTTTCCTTCATTTTATACGTTTTTTTTCTATTTACAAACAAATATTTTTATATCTTAGCATTACAAAAAAAAAGTATACTGTCGAGTAAAATATCAACGACACAAATAGCAAAAAAAAATGTTTTCAAATCTCTCTAACAAAAAAAAAAATATACTTCTTTCATATATATATTTTTCCAGCGCTATACAAATCCTTTTCATGTGTTGTTTTGTCTGGGTTAACAATTTTTTTGCAAATTCCTAGTTTGTTGTTGTAGAGTTTTTATTTTGCAAATTTTGTTTTTCTATTCGTTTCGTTTATATTTTTATATAGTGTCCTTTTGCCAAAGCTTAGATAGTAAAAGCAAACAACAAAAAAATTCCTATAGTTTATTTGTGTGTGTAAGCTACAAAATAATATATTTTTTTATACTCTAACAATTAAACATAAATTTTTTAATTGATATAAAATAAATCAGTAAAAAAATTGCTATAAAATTATTGCAATCTTGTATTAAATTATTTTTTTTTTAGTTTTTAAATTTAAATACGTAACATGATTGATTCATTATTACACTGAATAAAATATTGAAACTTTAATGTTCAAATTTGGATAGAAAATTGTTTGACATCCAAATAGATCCAGTGTTATATTCGGCTATACCACATCTTATATACACACTATCAAAATATCTTTCTATGAACTTATGTTTTTATGGATTATATTCTTTTATCCTTTTGTTTTATTCGATTTACACTGACTGTTATTAACACAAGTCGATATTAACATGATAATTCGGATGATTATCGGAATAGGGTCAAATGAGACCCATTCTTTATAGCAAACTTTTTAGATGTATAGAACAACTTGTGCAAAATTTAAAAATATTTTTTGAAAAATGTAGTTTTTAAAATTTAAGAGTGCTTGAAAAAGGACACAGGATCACAAAATGAAAAACTGAAAACGCAGTTCTTCTCTTCTAAATTTATAGTTTCAGACGTATATCATTCGGTTCGTGTCTAATTTGAGTGGGAGCTATCTAAATTGCCGACTTAAATAGGGGTCATGACACATTCTACTATCATATTAGTTATTGTAGAATATTTCAAAATCTTTAACTATTAAGATTTTTCAACCGTTTTGACTACATCTTCAGTAATATAAATAAAAATGGCCGGAATACATATATGTATATGTTCATTTGAAAAGTAACTTTTAAAACCCACCAACAAAAAAGATGGGGTATATTGATTTTGTCATTCCGTTTGTTACACATTAAAGTATATATATTCCGGGTTCTTATTAAATTCTAAGACGATCTAGTCATGTCCGTCCGTCCGTCTGTCCGTCTGTCCGTCTGTCCGTCTGTCCGTCTGTCCGTCTGTCCGTCTGTCTGTCTGTCTGTCTGTCTGTCTGTCTGTCTGTCTGTCTGTCTGTCTGTCTGTCTGTTTGTTTGTCTATTTGTCTGTTTGCCTGTTTGTCTGTCTGTCTGTTTGTTTGTCTGTTTGTCTGTTTGTCTGTTTGCCTGTTAGTCTGTCTGTCTGTCCGTCTATTGAAAGCACGATAGCGTCCGAACGAAAAAAGCTAGGGAGCTGAGATTTTTCACAAATATTCCCTATTGCTGTTTGGTATTGAAAATGGACAATATCGGCTGATGTTTTCACCTAGCCCCCATCCAAGTGGACCTCCGTATTACAGTTTAAGCTGGCATAGCTGCTATAAAGGAACGAATATAGAGACAAAATTCGACATACATTAGTTTCGTATGAACCAAAATCTCTATAGCAAATTTTATGAGTATAGGTTCATAATTGACCCTACCCTCAATATAAGGTCCTCTTCAGAAAATGACTTTAACGCTCATTACTGACATAAAAATACGAATATAGTGACGTAATTCGACATTAATCAGTTTCGTATGACCCAAAATCTCTCTACCAAATTTTATAAGGATTGACTCATAATTGACCCTACCCCTCATATAAGGTCCCCTTCAGAAAATTACTATAATTCCCATTACTGTCTTAAAAATGCTAGTACAGCAGTGAAATTCGACATAAACAAGTTTTGTGCTAGCCAAAAACTATATACCACATTGAGGATCGGTTTATAATTGACCCTACCCCCCATATAAGGTTCCCTTTAGAAAATTACTTTAACTGACTTAAAAATACGAGTATACCTGTGAAATTCGACACAAATAAGTTCCTTATGAGCCAAACCCTTTCTACCATATATAGTGGGGAGCGGTCCAAAATTACCCCTTCCCCCTACATAAGGCCCCTTTACTTAAACGCTCAGTACTGGCCTATAAATACGAGTACAGCGATGAATTTCGACATAAACAATATGTATATAAACCAGAATCGGTATACCATCTTCTATGAGGATTATATTCGATATAAACAAGTTTTTTATGAACCAAAATCGGTCTACAAAATATAATGGGGATCGGTCAATAATTGACCTACCCCTCAGAAAATTACTTTAACTCTATTTATTGGCTTAAAAATTGTTTATGAACAAAAAAACTCTATATAATTTTGTAAGGATACGTCCATACTTGTACCTACCCCTCATATATAAAGCCACCTTCAGAAAGTTACGAGTACAGAGATGAAAATGTTAACATAATTGACATAAGCCCTATTCTAAATATTACCCTGATGTTTATAGGAGAGCATTCCTTTTAAGACATACGGTTCGTTGGTGGGTATTTTAGATTCGGCATAGCCGATTTTAACATTCTTATTTATAATATATTGTTATTATAAGAATTAACGGGTTCTAAATAGTGGCCGTGGTGCCTAAATTAACCAAAATGGTGAGACCAAATTTTCGAATAAAATAAAAATTGGACCGATGTCGGACGAATTCCGAAAGTTACATTTTACGAAACATTCTTCAATAATAAATTATAGTAAATTATATTTCTGAATAAGATTAACTGAGGCCATAAAATTTTTTTATTTCAGTAAATATGCCCGTTTTACTTAAATAAACTTTTTTCAAAATATCGGGCGTAATTTTGTACTGTTTTTAGTAAAAAAAGGTGCCTTAAATTTATTTTTATTAAAATAAAACTTCCTTTAAGACATGTGTCCCCAGGCAGGTTAGTGGTGCGATTCTCACCTGAGGCACAGGTAAGGGAGTCTTAGATGAAATTCTTCGGATTTGATGTATGTAGGGTAGAAGGGGGACCATACGCCACTTTTTTTTTTTTGAGGCGGCCTCAAATTAAAACCACAATACATATTCTTAATTTTTTTCTTGGTTCGGATACTTAGATATGTTGGCTTTAGTTTTATCCCTTTCAATCTTTCCTAAGTCATCCTCATACACATATTTTTTAACTTTTCCGCACTGACCAAAAACGGCGATACCGCCCCATCCATGGGGTAAATACGCCAAGGGGATGGGGCAGATTTGTCATTAGTAAAATAAGCCAAAAAAAATTAAAAAGTAAAAACTTATTTTGCTGTTTTATATTTTAATTCACTAAACAAAGTATAATAAACTAGATATTTATTGTTTATTTCACATAACTAAACAAAAAAAATTAAAACAAATTATGAATGATTTTTTCTATATTTTAACAAAATTTTGTTCTACATCACAAGCATTACATATATTTGGCGCATGTGCCCCACGGGCAGTTCTGGGGTTTAGTTTAAATTTTTTTCGGGTTTCAAATTATATTATCGAAAATATTATTATGTCTTATTATTCACTATTATTGACGTTCTATCACTGACCAATATATTTTTTCTATCACAAAAACTAAAAAAGTTAGCACAAAAAATTCACACAGTGAAATATTTTCACAGCCCTTTGAAAAACAATTAATCACGTCTGCCTCCCATCATATGTAAAGTTAATCTTTCAAACTTTCAGGGATGATAGATAATCGATAAACGAAAATAAAATTTGATAATGCGATAAAATCGATTACTTGGTTTTCAAGTTATTCGCTTTGGCAGATGTGCCCCTATGGCAAATGATCCCACTTCTACCCTACTTATATACATAATTCATTCAAACTAACTACTAATAATTATTTTCGCATTCGAATAGGACTCAAACGAGTTTTAATTGAAACCTAATCTCTCAGACTTGTCCGAAAACATTTGATATAATTATTGTTTTACTTAAAAAAACTTTCTTAAAAATATTTTATAGGATATCATTTGGTAAACTTAAAAAAATTTCTATATAAAAATTAATTCCCTATTTTCAATTTGTTTCAATTTAATTAAAGTCCTTATAACTTATAATGAAAATTATATTAAAAACTCATTCTTTTTATTATAATTGCTAAAAAAAACTTTTCTTATTAAAATAAAATATGCAATTTTTAAAATATTAATATTATTCAAAAATATTATAAAAGTTTTTCTTTTTGATCCTTTTAAATCCCTACATCCATCAATGGCTTAAGCAAAAACAAAAAAAAACTTCATATCCTGACATTCAGTCTCCTACCTTCTTCCTCTAACCAAACAAAGAAGCTTAAAGCAATATACACACTATATAGAGAAAACGAAAAACAACAACAGCAACAATTTTTAACTACGTTTTCTATTGGCTTAAGACTAGGAGTTATAATAAAACTATGGGAAAAAAATTAAAACAGAAAGTACAAAAAAAATTAAATGAAATGTGCATATAAATGCAATTTTTCAACACTTGGATAAGATCCAAATGCAAAAAAATATGAAAAGAGAATGCACAATTTTTTTTGCTACATATAAAAATAAAAAGGAAAGAGCAGAGGAGAACTGGACAACAAACAACAATAACTATTGAGCAGCAACAAAGTGCTACTACGACCTAATCTAGAAGCCCACGCACTAAAAAGAGTTATATATAATGTTAGCAGTCTAACAGAGGAGAACAACCTCAAGATGGTCAGTTGCCGGAAGGAAATTATTAATAGAATTTTCTATACATATAAATAGCAATTTATTCTATATTTGATATTCTTTAAACAGGATAATTATCGATAATTTTCTGTAATGTGAAAATTCGTCAATAATTTTCTCTAAAGAGAAAAATTTATTGAAAAATTTCTTTGAAAAGTAAGATTTATTATAAATATACTCTAAAGAGAAAAATTTAACTAAAATATTCTATAAAGAGAAAAATGTATAAATTTCATTTTCTATAAAGCAAAAAAGTATGAAAAGTGTTCTATAAAGAGAAAAATTTATTAAGAAATGTTCTTTAAAGAGAAAAATTAATTGAAAACTTTCTATAAAGAGAAAAGTTTATTGAGAATTTTCGTTGAAGAGAAGAATTCATCAAAAATTTCCTATAAAGAGAAAAATTTATCAATAATTTTCTACAAAGAGAAAAATTTAACTAAATTAATATGAAATTAAGAGAAAAATTATCGAAAATTTTCTATAAAGAGAAAAATTGTTATATATTTTTTCTATAAAGCAAAAGATGTATTAAAAATGTTCTATATAGAGAAAAATTTATCAAAAGTTTTTTCTTACAAAGATATAAATTTATTGAAAATGTTCTATAAAAAGAAAATTTTAACAAAATTTTTTTATAAAGAGAAAAATTTTATAGAAAAAATTTTATAAGAAGAAATTTTTATCAAAAGTTTTTCATAGAAAAAAATGTATTAAAATATTTTCTATAAAAGAAAAATTTTCCGAAAATTTTCTACAAAGAGATAATTTTATTGAAAAAGGAGAAAAATTTAACAAAAATTTTCTATAAAGTGAAAAAATTACTGAAAATGTTCTATAAAAAGTGAAAAAATTTAACAAAAATTTTCTATTAAGGGAAAATTGTATCTATAATGTAAAAAATTTATAGAAAATTTTCTACAATGGGAGAAATTTATTGGAAATATTCTCTATAGCGGAAAATTTAACAAAAATTTTCTATAAAGAGAAATTTATCTTAGTTTGAAGTCTTTAGCCGCCTAAACGACTTAACCCATTTCTTGAAATTTTCACAGTGTGTTGCCGTATGCCTGAAATACCAAGTGGGCGAAGTGCCACGCCCACTTACTAAATAACTATTAAAAGTAGTATTTCTCGGAAACTGGTACGACTAGAATCCTCAAATTTTGCACGGACAACTTTCACATATGTGTGAATACTGGAGGAAAAATCACTAGTGGGTGTGGCACATACCACACCTATATTGCTAACCAATACCAAAAGACGTAAATTTTGAAAACTATAACAGCTACAGTTCCCAAATTTAGTACGATAAACTTTAGTGTCAATATAAAAATTTTGTGCAATAATGGGCGGATAAGAAATAGTGGGCGTGTCATCCCCCAATATAAAGCTAGTACCAAAATTTGTATATTTGGGAAACTATAAAATTTGGAGTGCTCAAATTTCGTCCGAACCCCTTTGATATCCACATGAATATGTTAGACAAATATGGGCTGCCAAGATAAAGGGGGCGTGATACTTCCCTTATGAATTAAATACAAAAATTCATATACATTTATATATATTTTGACATCCATGTTAGCAGATCACTATAACTAACGATAACTAAAAAATCGTATATCGGGAAAACTATATGAGCTAGAATGCTAAAATTTTGACATTCATGTAAACATTTGTCTATTTAGTTGGCGGATTACGAGAGAGGGATCCCTCCCATATGAATTAGACACAAAAAATCGTATATCTAGGAAACTAATATAGAATCATCAAATTTTGAACGAGCAACACTAAAATCCAATAATAGTGTCATTTTTACATCTCGGATCTAGAAACCTCTAATTTTGTACGTGTTGTAAAGGGTTTTTTATTTAAATTGTTTTTACGGTAGCGAAGCGCTCTGGGTATTGCTAGTTTTCTATAAAGTGAATAAATTATTGAAAATATTCTATAGAGGGAAAACTTTAAAAAGAATTTTCTATAAAGAGAAAAAAAATTCTCTAAACTTTAAAATTTTATACAAAATTGTTTATAAGAGGAAAAATCTTCCAAAGAATTTCTCTATAAGACGAAAAATTATTGTAAATTTCCTATAAAAAGGAACATTATTGGAAACGAGAAATTTATCGAAAAATTTGTTAAAGAGAAATAATTTCACCTTTACCGACAGTTTATTGAGTAACAATTAAAAATCAGGTTATATTAATTGATCAAGAGTTCTCTATAAAGTAAAATTTTAAGCAAAAACTCTCTTTTTATAAAATTATTTGAACATTTCTGCCAAAAGTTCCTAATTTAAAAATTTTAGATTGTTCCTACCAGTTCTAATATAAAAATGCATTTGGGTGTGGCATTCGCTTTGCCAAAACTACACACACGCACACACATGTGCATGGTGCATTAGTTTTTTGTTAGCACTATACCTATGTAAAAATATAGAGGATTTTAAGACCGAAAATATATAAAAACTACGTATTGCATATACGATGCAAACTCTTGCATACATTGCAGCACACACTTACACACATAACTACAAACATATATAGTCTGTCTGTTGACTAGATACATAGAGATAAAGATGTGAGTATACTAGATAGACGTATGTTCAATTTCACATGTACTTCTCTACATAACTACATATACAGATAACTTTAGCTAGATGGATGTTTAAATTTGACTATGCTCCTATACACATACATATGAATATAATAAAAAAACATGCAAGTGCCTTGCATCATGTGCATCCTAGTATAGTTACGTACATATGTATGTATGAATGTTACAAACTAACAGCACCATAGATAGACATTCCTATAAAATACAACAACAGTATAAAACCAGAGTTGCAATTTATAGTTAGAGTCCTGTCCTAAAAAAAATTTATTATATATATAGAGTTTGAGTAAGAAAATCTATGAGTGAAAGGGGAAAAAATTAAGTTTCTACTCTGCATATACAATAGAATATCATAAAGTATGGGTATGAGTGTGGTATGAGTGTGTGGGTTTGTTGTATATATTAGTGCGTTTTATATTCTATGCTGTTATAGTTAGGTAACCTCTTTTTATATTCACAATCTAACAGAAAATTTAAACGAATAAAAAAACAAAATTTGTATGGAGTTTATGAGTTCAGCACATAAAAACAACTATAGCAATAACAATATCAGCAGCTTACTACCATTACACACGCCCAAATTACGATGGTAATTTAGAAAGTTCTTTTAAACTTAAATCTAAACATTGAGTTGTAATATTTGCTTTACTATCCTTGGATGCCAGGCCACTATTGATAGTTTTCATGTCAAATTTTAACACTCTACCTGCTTTAATTTCCAAGATATACGAATTTTAAGTATTTAATGCATATGGGAGGTGCCACACCCACTACCGCTTGTCCATTCCTAATGGAATTTCGTGTAAAATTTTCGGACTATAGCTGCTTTAAATTCCCAGATATATGAACTTTAACTATTTAATACATATGGGAGGTGCCACACCCATTACTTCTAGTAAATCCATTTTTCCTTAATATTTATATTAATATAGCAGAGTTATTCGTTTTCTAGCTGTTATAGTTTTCCAGATATACGAAATTTAGTACTTAATGGGGAGTGTCCCGCCTACTAATGCTGGTTTACTTTTGTTGTTAATATTCATACTGGAAACCATCAACTATTAAAAAATGTTAAGTCTGTAACTGTTCTAGTTTCCCAGATATAAGATATATAGTATATATAGTTCATATGGGAGGTGTCACGCCCAGTATTACTCGGCCTACATATTTATATTATTACTAAAGTTAATAGTACAACATATATACGAATTTTAGAATTTAGTTCATAAGGAGGTGCCACGCCCACTGTTACTAGTTCACATTATTTTCTAAAATGTGTATATGGATGTCAAAATTGTTCGTGCAATATTTTTGGATTCTAGCCGCTGAAGTTTATCATATATTCGACTGTTAATATTCATGTCAGTCTATAGCATTCAAGCAAACACACACACACTTTTAAACCTATTCATCTGGTGCACTAAAAGCGAACTGGGCTGATATACATATAATGGGTGGAATCGAGCTATTGCATAGTGTAGGATCTTTCTTGTTCTCTAGAAGATGTCATCTATATCTTCACTCCGGAACAGCCGGAATCCTAGTAGGCCACACATTGTTTTCTCAGCGACAGTTGTATATAGTGTTCCTGTTCTCTTTTGTTGCCTACCAGTTATCATCTATATCTTCCCTCCGGAACGGACCAAGTCATAGTAGGACAAAAATTGTTAACTCAGCGACAGCTGTACGGTCTTGAGCCAATGCACTATTCTCCTCCGACAGTTTATCAACAATGCCATTTATATATAATCGCCATATAAGAGTTACGATTGAATGTCTCACATTTTGACTTATAGCTGCTAGAATAGAGCCGATTGAATCCACTAGAATGTAGTCGATTCGTGTTGATTACAATATAGTCAAATAGAATAGAATCGATTGAGATCAACCAAAATAGAGTCGACAAAAAACGACTAGAATAGAGGCAATTGGACTAGGAAATAGTGAAATGTAATTGTCACCATTTCTAATAAAGCCATGTCTAGATAAAAAAGAGCCATGGCTAGACGAACTTATTCTCAATCGCATGCCATTAACCATTCTTTTTCTCTAGTTCTAAAACTATTCAGCATCTCTTAAAGAACTTTTCAGGCTATCCCTACAATAATAAAACTAGAGTTTGATACAACAACAGCAACATCAATAAAAAGTAAATATCCTGTACTGTACTTTATACTGTCTGTGTACCAATGTTTGTCGTATGAATATTTTGTTGTATGCTCCCTATTTTGAGTTACCAACATGTACAACTAACACATTCATAACACAGACCCCACACTCAAACTAACTGCTTACATTGAGCTTCGTTTTTGTAGAATTTTCCAAAAAAGGACCAACAAAACGAGATGCAAAATACTAAAAAAACTAATGCGCTAGAAAGAGAGACATTTATTAGAATTACCGTTATATACAGCAGTATACAGCAACAAAAAAGCCAACAAAGGAGCCACAACATAAGCAACAACAAAAAACTATAGCAGCAATATTTTAACAGAAATTTGTTTTGCACAATTTTCTCTGAATATTCTCTAGTCTAGCATTGAGTATTGAGAAAATTTCCATTCTCATACGAGTTTACACACTAAACACAAAAACGAATTCTCTCCTTAAACTTTGTTCAAGTTTTTATTCCCACCAAAAACATGCACACATATAGAAACATCTACAAACGAGTATGTTTCTCTATGTGTGTGTGTGTGTCTGTGTTACATTTTGAGTTAAATTTGTATATGTTTTGGCTTTATCCATCGTATATCCTGTGTGCAACGTGTATCCTTGTTGCTGAAACCATTGATTGTTGTACATACTCGTATTTAGGGTGTTTTGGTACTTTCTTCTGTGTTGTTCGCTGTGTGTGTTAAAGAAGAAAAGCTGTTTCTACTAAATCATACTCCCAAGATTTTGTATGTAAGATTTACTTTTTGTTTGGGGGAGAAAAAAAACGTATAATTTTGAAACAAAAAAATATAAGAAAAATCGTTAAAAAGAGTGTATACACCAAGTGAGTGAGAAAATATGTATGTGAGTGGCTAAAACATGTGTGTGTGTCTGTGAGTGTGTTTGTGAAGAAATTGAAAAGATACTAAAAATAATATACAAAAACATCCTTAAGATAAAATTAAAAGAAAAAAAAAGAATTTTTATCTGCAGATAAACATATGTTAAGAAAAACATAACCATCTTAAACCGAAAACAAAAATATGTTTTATAAAAGTTCAAAGAAAAGATTTTTCAAATGTATTGCCGACGCATAACAATAGTTTTTCAACTGCATTAAAAACATCCAAATGCTGTAGTTTTGGAAAATTTCATTAATAATTTTAATTAGTTTAGTTATTCTGCTGTTATTAAGCCAGTTATGAGCGTTAAGGTAATTTCATGAAGGACACCTTATACGGGGGTTGACTCTTTAAACTGTATACTGGGGGTCCACTTTCATGGGACTAGGTGAAATCGTGGACCTATATTGGTCATTTACAATACAAAAACAAACCTTATTAATAGAGATTATAAAAAGTGAATTTTGAGTTTTAATGTTACATACGTTTTTCCTTATAACTTTTAAACGGATCGGCATATCTTAACCACATTTTTACATTGTTTAAGCTGCACGTAATTAAATTAAAAAAACTCAATTTCTGGGGCCAAGTTCCAAAAGTTTTGATTTCCTAAATTGTTTTTAATTTTATACATATTAAATACAAAGATGAAGATATAGCTAACTGAACTCCTTTGGACAATTTTTGCTAGGGCCAATAGGTTAAAAGTTACACTCATTTGAATAAAACCCTGGATGACCAAAATGTCCAACTTTGACCGCTTCTAAGTCCGGCAGTTCTTGAGCGATACTCGAATACGGAACCAAGAAAGTGTAAGCTTTTACATTATAAGCCTTTGATAAAAACGTTGCTACCTAGCTTAAAGACGAGAAATGTACGAGTAAATAAAAGTTCTTTCATTCATTCTAACATTAGTACTTAGCCTTCGCTAGAGACTCTTTCAATGATTGACCACAAAGATCTTTAAATCTGCAATATATGATACCTTTGACAACGAACCCTACTTATGGACCATGTGAATAGGGGGATTTAGAAGTCCGTGAAACAAAAATTGGCAGGAAAATCTGGACTAGGCTAAAAATTAGTTTGTTAACTAAATAGTATTTAACATCACGTACATACGTTTTCGATTTTAAAACGAATCATTAAAAAATTAGATATTTTGAAACTAAATTTTTGTTCCCGGGGTCTTAAGATATTTCATAGAGCTACAACACAACACATTATTAAAACTTAGCAGTAACTAAAGCAGGGCAACAGAGGTGATACAGAGAGATACTGGTACCAGGTATGTTTCCAGAAGTGATATTATGTCAAACACTCTGATGTAACTGAATAACTGGGCCACATATAGTGGTCTAGGAGTGTACCCAAGCGAAATCCCCTTATCGAACAATGCTAATTATCTGGAAATTATCCTAGACTCCAAATTATCATGGAAGCTTAACATCCAACACAGAGGCATCCAACATCCAACACCTGTCGTAAGATGTTTGAGATGAAATAGGGACTCATGGATATATACAGCTATAGTACCTATTATTCTCACATACGGATTTCTTGTATGGTGGACTTCAACTAAGAAGCAAATTTGTTGTAGATCAGCTATACAAAGTTCAGAGATCAGCATGCATTGGAATATCAGGTACTTTAAGAACTAGTCCTTCAGAAGATCTGAACATTCGACCTATAGATCTGCATATAATGGCCATATCTGCTGCAGCGAGGCTTAACTCATCCGGATGTTGGAGGTACTACCTCCAATCTTTAACTAAACATCCCACTATATTATCTCACACAAGTCAAGTTATAGGAGCGAATGCTGTAGGATTAACTTATCATGTGAATATACCACCAGAATCTTTACAGGTGTTTCTAAAATGAACTGCGATTTTGGTTCTGGTGTCTTCTGTGAAGAAGCTGGTATAAGTATCTCTCGTGGTAACATAGGAATTTTTGTCGACTGTCAAACGGCACTTCTTTCTCTAAACTCATACACTACCACTTCCCTATTAGTCAGACAATGCAAGAAGGAACTGTCAAGGCTGGGTCGCCTATTTGCATTACCCTTGTTTGGGTCCCACAGAGACTATTATGGAAATAAACCGGTTGAACGGAATCTGATATCTCTTGATATCTCCAACGTAGTTTCAGTAGCAGCCCCGTTAGGTTTTATCAAAAGCAATATCCTCAGATTCTCTCTTCAAAAGTCTGAAAATAGATGGTATAATGAGAAACACACAAGATACCTTATAATCCGAAGTAGGCGGGATATATCGAAGTTGATAGCAGTAATAACAGGTCACTGGGTGCTAGGCAGACAAATTGCTTTGGGCTCCACTTTAATGAGTACACAGAGGGAAAAAGAAATATACACGACTGGTACCAAATTGCCACCAAACTGTTTATAATTTTTCAATACCATCCGTTGTCAAAGTATATACATACGTACGACAACACTATGTAATGTTGACAACATTGCAACAATTCGTTGTCGAAATCTAAATTTTATACACATCCGTTGTCTAAATGTTAACAAATGTGGTAAGCTCACTATTGACAAACAATCCGTTGCCAATAGTGAGCTTAACACGTTTGTTAACTTTTCGACAACGGATCTCTATAAAATTTAGATTTCGACAACGAATTGTTGCATAGTGTTGTCGTACGTATGTATTAATTTGACAATGGATGTTATTGAAAAATTATAAACTCTTTGGTGTCAATTTGGTACCAGGCGTGTATATTTCCTTTTCCCTCTGTGTACTGTCGCAATTACAAAGATAGGGGAAAATAAGAAACGGTCTTCCATCTTCTCTGTGAATGCCCTGCTCTAGCTGCTAAGAGAAACAGTTTTCTTGGCAGTTACTTCAAATCCAACCTTGGTGAGATATCTGGGACTGGGGCACTTACTATTTGGGTCTGGGTTACTTAATGATATATTGAGATTTCTCACGGCTACAGGCTAGATCTTACCATATAATACTACATCTGAGTGGTCAAAACGGAGTCCTTTTGAGTCTACTTGGCTGTTCGCGCGCAGTGAACTACCACGATAACCAACCAACCAACCGAGGCTACTAATTTTGAATTTCTCTAATTTTATAAATAACTTTAAAATATAAATTTATGATACTAAAACACAACCACTTAATACAAAGGGAACAATATATTGTTAGCAAATTTACCTTCTTACCACTTGCTTGATTTGAAAATAGAATAAGGCAAAGAAAAACTTTTTTAATTTCGTAAAAATGTGATATAAATAGACAAAAGATAACGAAAAAGAAAGAAGGATGCATGTTACAACAGATCCGGAGAAATACGCCTAGGTGACTATCTGGCTTATTGTGCTCTCCTTCATTTGATTCTCTGATGTTCTGATTTATTGAACTCACGACCTCTATATTGACAGACTACAACACTGCCAACTAACCTACGGAGTCACTCGAAAAACGTTAGCTGTTCAATTTTTGATCACTTATAACATTAATAAATAAAATTTATTTATGTATGAAAAATGTGCATAATAAATCTAAATAAAGGATTCGTGTCTTATGATTACGGGTGTTACAAAGTATTTTTCTTTACCTATTTAAGTCCACGAACAGGTCCATATTTTTAATTATGATAAAACTTCAACAAAAATTATAAATATTTTCATTGAATTCCTAAAGCTGAGACCGAGACTAGTTTCATCCATGTTCTATATTTTCTATTATTTTAAAAAGTTAAAGAATTTATTAAGATCTAAATAGTAGAACATATGGAAATTTATTTGCAAAAACAAATATTTATATAATTATTTAAAAATTTCTTCAAATACAAACATACATCCTTCAAATATAAACTCTTTCCGATATTAAAAACTTTTATGTATTCTCTATCTCTTGAGATTTCAAACAAATACACTCTCTCAAATTGCTCTCAGCTAAAAACTCAAATAAAAAGAAAAACAGCCATGTTTTTCATTATATTTTTATTCTATAAGGATTATACAAAAAAAGTTATCTTTACATGACATTAGCAACAAAAAATTTCGAAAAAAAGAGTAAAATAAAAACACAACGAGTATAAAACACAACTCCCCAACTTCCCCCCACAAATACACACTATGACAACTATACTTACTCCCTACCGCAACTATACATTAAAAGGACATGTGTTTTTGTTGTTTACATTTAATATGTTTTGGTATTGGTGAGTAAAATTCTCATTACACATATACAATTACTTACATACATATATCATTGATAAGCCAACAAAAAAAAAAAGAAGAGAGACAATTTTACTTTTGACGCTCTTTATATCTCAATTTGTGACTAAATCCCAAAAAAAAACTTCCAATTTTATTCCTTTTTCTATACGATTTTTTTTGTAGTGGCTTGGGTTTTGTTGTTGTTCGTTAAGAAATCTAGTGGTTTGATGTTGATGCCACAAAAGGTGGCATTAGGTAGGTGGACTTATTTCCCTTCTATTTTAAAAAGGATTTTTTTATAACTACACATTAATGAGTATGTGTTGTTGTATTTGATAATTTAATATGCCTCATTTTTTCCTTAATTGTTTAAATTATATAGATATCCTGTTCTTTCTTTAAAATATATTATCTGTATGTATTTTTTAATTGGCCGGAAGATATTATATGTTAGTTTAAGCCTAAAGCTTGGCAAAGAGTAAATGTTTTTAAATAATTGTTATGAAGTATCTTAACTATTATTAAAGACATTTTAGTACTTATTATGTGTACGTACATCATACTAACCTTAGACTTGGAGGCTTTTCGTTCTGCTCTCGTTAG